>NW_025954410.1:0-38107 GCF_022376455.1 Epithele typhae | reverse complement strand
GCCGATTTGCATGCGAGGTTTTTGCAAACGCACAACAACAGCACATTGCCATTGATCCCGACGTAGTAAACAGGCAGCGACTCCGTGGTATAATGTCATTCGACATGCGTGTCCCAGTCAGCGAACAAGTCCATACAGTATGGATTCCGTGTTGCTCCTTGACTCCGGAGAAACTCGATATAATCGACGAGAAACCGGACTTGCTCATACGTTTCTACCGCCTTGGGGCTCCGACGGCGGCGAACGACGGATATAACCCGTTCGACGAGATGCATGGTATCAGGATTCACCGTTTCACGGGGTGCCGAAGTCTGCGTCGCAGAAGACGGCCAGCCTAGCAATCCAAGCTTGAGCATCCAGCAACAGGCAATAATACCTGCTCGGCCGATACCCCCTCGACAGTGGACGAGAATGGCAGATCCGCGGAGAGTGTAGTCGTCGATGAGACGTGTAAGATGCGCATCAAGCGCAGTAGGGTCTAATGGCGCAAGGCCTTCTGGTGTTGGCAGCCTACGTTTGACGTCAGCAGGTGAGTACTGAGATCCGTCAAAAGGGCGCACCGTAGGATATCCATGTCCAGCTCGTCAGCGGCCCGCACGTAGTCGGCCCAGTGAACCCCAAGAGACTGCAGCTCAAGGTCATCAAGGCAACTACGACCACACATTACGTTAGCAAAACCGAAAGAACCCGATGGAAGACCGAGCCCTACCAAACAATACAGGATACACCGACTCCTTTTATTCGTGTTAGGTCTGAAGGTAGGTCCCTACACACAGTATTCCGGCCTCTCACGGGGCCGTCCAATCGAACTGCAAGGATAGAGCAATGTTACTCCGGGAAGATGCGAGATCACAGGCCGAGCTCGTTACTGACCTTTCTTGCCGGGACACGAGGACATGTATAAGTTACCCAGCATCGCAGCTGCAACCGGAGGTATCACTGGCACAGCAGGAACCTGGACGCTAATCACTGGGACAGAGGGACTGGGAACAGCCGACAGGAATGCCGTTTTGGAGTAGGTACGGCTGCGGCACATGTTCATTGAACGTCACTTCGGCGAGTCGAGCACTTGGGGATCACCTCGCGTCTGTGTCCAATTCTTTGCGCAAGTCGTGGGGTGACGGCGGAGCCGATTTAAGCACAGACTTCTTGCGAATGGGACATACAACTTCCTGCAAATCCCGATCTGAACGGGCTGACGACGGCGCGATGAAAGACACCGGGCGCGCGCGCCTTTGCCGAGTGTCCTGGACGGAGGGGTCGGCCCCGCCCATGAAGGCACGCTTGACTGTAGGATGCACCCAGAAGATGCTCGACAGCTTGAATGCTTTCGTGATGGCCACTGTAACCGGCGGCAGAGGTGGCGATCGAGGGGTAATACCAATCGGCGGGGTGGGGCGACTTTTTGCGGTGCGGGTGCGACTGGAACGGGAATTAGTCGATCTAAGTGGTGGGTACCAGGGACGGTCAAAATGACGGGAAAGCGTTGAGCAGAACGAGAGGCGTGGAGAGACAGAGCAGGGAGCAACTCGGAAGGGATAATGGTGGATATACTGTAGGCATGCCTTGGTATTGAGCGCGCATACAGCAGGAGAATGAAGAACGCACACGATAGGATGCGTTTCCGATGTTTGCCAACGAGGTTGCGAGCCATGTGCAGGTGACACATTGCGATCGTACGTCCGAGGAAGAATGATGGGGGACTCCATCGCAGCTGCGAGTTGCTCCCGGAGGTTTGCGGTGACAACTCCTCCTGGAGACAGGTACGGCGCGGTGGCAGGACCTCTGAACGTGCCGTCGTCACTACTGGTTCGCCGCTTCGGAACCGCGGGAATCGTGCGGTTGTGCGGCCACCACGCCTTGTGCTGGGCGCAACGTAGCTGATGTGCCTGCATCTCCCTGTAATGGTCCGGCATTTGCACCGAGTAAGGCACGTACGCCAGCGGGGAGCCTGAGGAGCTGGTATAAGGGGTGCGGACGCGGTGTGAGTGGTAGTGTGACACACCATTGGGACCGAATTTGAGACGGCTGTATTCACTTGCATGGTGCTGGGAAGCTAGGCGGCTCAGCTGTGCGAATGACAGCGGGTGAGCGGCACGGCACGCGGGGTGGAAACCGAAGACCAACCTCTGCGACCAGTGCGTCTTCGCGTGGGGAAGAGCTCGACCAGGGCGGGGCGTCGGGCGTCGGGACGGTCGGGAGCGGCTCGGAGGGTGCGCGCGATATCCTGGGCGCGACGGGGCGGCGGGGCGGGGGACGCACGTCATATGCGGCGGTCATAACGAGCGGGGGGCATGGGCGGGCGCAGAGAGGGAGAGCGGCCTGCGCGGGCGATGAGGAGAAGCAGCAGGCACATCGAGCGGCAGCTCACGACAGATTGATAGTCGATGCAATCAGCAGTCGGCTATGCACATACTCGGAGACTATCCCAGCTCTTTCGGAGCTGCGCATGCCGCGTAAGCGGAGTTTGAACGCGCCACAACCCACGCGTCCACGCCGTCCTGGGCGTCGTCGTCGTTGCCCGCCTTGTTCCCTGTTGTCGCTCCCGCCCCCAACGCCCCCTCACGTTCTTTCCCCGCTCCCCCCGTCTTTCACGCTGCCTCTCGCTCACGCCGCCAATCCTTTCTCCCTCTGAGCATGTCTGCTCGTTTCCAGCAGAAGTACGACCCCTCCGATGTCCCCATACAGACTACTAGACAGCCCCAGCCCTCGGGCACTGTCCGACGCGCGAAGACACTTATCCGTCCGGAGCGCAGCGTAGCCCCGGTTCCCCTCATCAACTCCTCCGCCCAGACCGGCATCCAAGCTGCTGCCGCCGCCAAGGACGGTCCTCCTCTCGACGCCTGGCGCATCTTCTCGCGCATCATCACCTTCTGGGCCCCCGCCTTCGTCCTCGAATCCATCGGCGGTCTGGACGACAAACAGAAGCGACAAGCTTGGCGGGAGAAGATCGCCCTCTGCTTCATTATCGCCGTCCTATGTGGCATCGTCGGCTTCATCACCGTCGGTTTCCAGAAGGTGCTCTGCCCCGACACCGCCCAGTATGTCAGTCAATTCTCCCCCAAGGGCTCCGTGGCCCAGGTGCTCGGTGTGCAAGGCTGGCAGACGAACATCACTTCCTTCCCCGCCGGTGTCAACATGACCGCCCTCCTTCAGTCCCCTGGTCAGGACATCACCACCCTTTTCAGCCGAACCGCCAACCAGTACTCCGCTTGCAACGGGGTAAACTTCCGTGCAGGTGTCGAGACGCCATGCTCAAGCACCACGAGTTGCCCCCTTGGTCCCCTCACCGCTTCCAATCTCCAATCCCTCGGCATGGTCAACACTAGTTTGATCGTTGGCTACGACTGGGATCAAGTTGCGGAGCTACAGAACTACTTCGTCATCGACGGCGCGGTGCTTAACATGAACTCCTACATGGCGCTCCACCCCACCTCTATCCCTTCCGACAATGTCGACGCCGCTATTCGCAGCGTTCTCACCACCATGCCCGGATCCAGTGGTCGCGATGCCACCCGTCTCTTCTTCTACCGTTCGGAGCTCAAGGCCGCGGTGCCCTGCCTCGTGGAGCGTTATTTCGCCGGGAACATCGACAAGATCACTCCCGGATGTGTTGTCTCACAGTTGGTGCTATACGCCGGTCTCATTGTCGTCCTCAGCTTGGTCCTTCTCCGTTTCGCCATGGCTTGTATATTCAACTGGTTCATGTCCTCGCGCCTCGCCGGTCCTCCCGACACCCTCACCCTCAATAGGTCCGCCATCAGTCCCGCTGTTATGCCCGAAGGTGCCAACATCTCCATCGACAATTTGAACGGTACTGCCCCTTGGGCAGGCCCTGGTGGTGGGAAGCGCCTCCTCAAGCCCACGAGCGGGAAGGGCGCCCATTCTCTCGCCTCGTCGAATTCCACGTTGGTCAACAGGGATAGCGGTGGAGCTGCCGCGCCTATCATGAGTCTCGCACAGATTGGCGCGGAGCTGTTCGCTGTATGCCTGATTACTTGTTACTCTGAAGGCGAGGACTCTCTCCGGACGACCCTCGACTCGATCTCGACAACGTCATATTCCGATGCACGCAAGCTCATGTTCATCGTTGCGGACGGCATGATCACCGGTGCCGGAGAGAAGCGCAGCACGCCCGACATCTGTGTCAGTCTCCTGGAGGCCGACCCTCGTTTCGGTAACCCGGTGCCTATGAGTTATGCGGCGGTCGGATCGGGCTCGAAGGGTGAGAATAGGGCTATGGTTTATGCTGGGCATTACAGTACGTCGCAACTGTTTTGCCGATCTTATCACGGCTTACCTGACGTTGTTTTAGCCGTCGCTGGTCGGCGGACTCCAACGGTCATTATCGTGAAGTGTGGAACGGAACACGAGGCTGCTACGGACAAGAAGCCGGGCAACCGAGGCAAGCGAGACAGTCAACTCATCCTCATGAACTTCTTCTCTCGCGTCACGTACAACGACCGCATGTCGCCTCTGGACTTCGACCTGTTCCGCAAAGTCCATGTCCTCATGGGCATAACTCCAGATTTCTTTGAAGTTTGTCTTATGGTGAGTTTGACCGCGTGTGATCGCCATGAGGATCCTTGATCGCTGACTGCACTCATTTCAGGTTGACGCCGACACGAAGGTCTACCCGGATTCGCTCAAGTATCTCGTCAACTGTATGCACCACGATCAGATGATCATGGGTGTATGTGGCGAAACGCGTATAGCCAACAAGCGGCAATCGTGGGTCACCGCCATCCAGGTCTTCGAGTACTTCATTTCCCATCACAACGCCAAGGCCTTCGAGTCCGTATTTGGTGGTGTCTCATGTCTTCCTGGATGTTTCTCCATGTTCAGGTTGAAGGCCCGGAAGAACAGCGGCGACGACTGGGTTCCTCTTATTATCAAGCCTGAGATCGTCAAGGAATATAGTCAATCAGTTGTCACGACCCTCCACGAGAAGAACCTACTCCTACTAGGAGAAGATCGTTTTCTTACCACCATCCTTCTGCGCACGTTCCCGAACCGCAAGATGATGTTCCTGCCCCAGGCGAAGTGCAGAACCGTCGTCCCCGACACTTTCAGCATCCTCCTGTCGCAGCGCCGTCGTTGGATTAACTCGACCATCCACAACCTCATGGAACTCGTCCTCGTTCGCAACCTTTGCGGCACATTCTGCTTCAGCATGCAGTTCGTGGTCTTCATGGACCTGCTCGGCACGATCGTCCTCCCTATCGCCATCTCCCTCACGTACCTGCTCATCGTCAGCATGGCCCTCGATCCTCCCAAAACTTTCGAGCAAGCCATTCCACTGGTCCTTCTTATTGCTGTCCTCGGTCTCCCCGCGATCCTCATCCTTATCACCACGCGCAAAGTGGTCTACATCTTCTGGATGCTGATCTACCTTGCTGCCCTCCCCGTCTGGAACTTCATCCTCCCCGTCTATGCCTTTTGGCATTTCGACGACTTCTCATGGGGTGAAACACGGTTAGTAAAGTCTACGACCCTCTTGCGCGGTGGTTAACATGCTCTCCGGTTCACAGAAAAGTCGAGGGTGAAGGCAAGGGCGAAGGTCATGGGACGGTCACGGAGCATCTGGCATTGCGAACGTTCCGATGCGCCGCTGGGAAGACTGGGAACGCTCTCGGCTCAGGAAGCTCCGTCGCGAAGAGAAGAGGAGAAGGGAGTTTGAGCGTCAACACGGTGCCTACCTCGGTAGCAATGGCGAGCTCGTCCCGCGGAATGAAGTCTGGAGCCAGTACGACGGCTCGGATACCTTCTCCGTTGCATCATCCGACGACGATCACTGGGGCGCTCAAATTGGCGGCTACAACGAGAATAGCGCTCAGTATCCTCCACCACCCGTCGGGCTCACACATGCAACTGCCCTCACGAGCGCCGAGACGGTTGCGGGAGAGGACTTGGAAGCGATGCTGGAGGTCGGGTTCGACGATAGGCTGGGGCATGGTCGCTCACGACCTGCCCAGCGATACCAGCTCGCCGACACCGGTACTGGGTACGCCCCTATCTCTCGGACGACTTCACCCGGACTCGCCGGTCAAGCTGACCCCCTCTCTCCAACCACCCCCGAAACCGGCGGACTCAGTACCGCCGTCGGGTCAGACTGGAAGACGCACGCGAAGAAGCGGAGCGGAGGGCGGTCGGGCACGCATGAGTACGGGCCTCTAGGGCCACTGGATCCTGGATCCAGGTTCTAGTATAGCATCCCCCTTCCCTTCCTTCTCTCTTGGCCACCACTTTCATCGACAATTGGACGATGGACTGTTCGCTTGCACCCTCCACCTTCGCATCATGTCTTAGTAGCTATACCCTCCATAGTCGCCACGCACCGCACCCACAAACCATTCTCTACAAGTACGCTCTCCGTCACCTCAATCAGCTATCCTCTACGCCCGAGTTCGTAATGTCCGGCGCCGTGTTTATATCTCCGCCTTCCCACGCACCGTTCTGCACGTTAGACCCCTTCCGCAACGTACCCTCCCCGTGTCACCCTCATCGACTTGGTAACCCTCCCTTGTCGTTGTTTGCAACCGTTCCTCGTCGTCACATTGGGTCCCGCTTTTGCTGAGCAAATATTTGGTGTGTAGTTAGTTGTTTCCAGCCCATAGAGTATTTACCAAGTGCAGTGTACAGAGCCAGCGCTGGATCCGGCCCTTCGTTGCACTCACCTCAGTACCCGGAGGACGGAAACATAGAATGAATCTATCTCTCTCTATCTCTTGCGTGCTCGACGGGTAGTTTTATCGTAGGAGTAGGGTTGGACGATACAGATAGTCGTGCGCATGTCCCCTTCTACTCGACAACAATATTCACAATTCTGGATAATACAGCTGCCACATCGCTGTGACATCACTCCGCACAGTGACTGCGAACATACGCTAGCGTCTCCCAGGCTCGTAGATCCCATGGCGAGAGCATGACGCCCTTCTGCGCGAGGCGCAGCGCTTCCGACGCTTGCTGCTCGTCACCCCCGGACACCTCCAGGCAGAGCACACCGTGTACAGCGCGAGCGACGCCCGTAGGTGCGCGAAGTCCGCGCGCGCACTCGTCGCGCCGCCGAGGACCGCGAGCGCAGCCGTGCGGTCGCCCGTACGCAACGCAACGAGGCGAGCTCTTGGCGGGCGTCAGATCGCGCGGGTTCAGTGAAAACCGCCTTCTGGGCGACGGACATGGCTTTGCCGACCTCGCTCTGCTTTCACGAATTTGATGGAGGGGCAGGGGTGAGTGGAGCTTCGTAGGGGGAATCAGTGCGGGGGTACGCACCTGGCGAGGTGGTGCTGCACAAGCAGGTACGTGACTTCGCGCTCCGGGTCGCGTTCGTGACGTTGGTCGAGCGGGAGCGAGAGCAGCTCGGAGAGCGCGGCGTCGACGAGCCCGTCATCCTGGGTGAGGATGCCCATGCCGGCGAGGGTGTTGACCGCCATGAGGTTCTCGGGGTCGTATTCGATGCTGTATGCGTGGTGTTAGCTGCGGGATTGGCTCGAGGTCCCGCCACGGATACCTTTGCAGGAGCTGGCTCTTCGCCGACTCCTTCGCCTCGTCGGTGCCGATGGCCCAAAGGGTCTGCGCGAGAAGCACAACGACGTGGCCGCGAATCGTGGCATGGTTTGCCGCAGTCGCCATCGCTGCCTCGAATTGCGCCAGGGCCTCCGGTAGCCGGCCGAGCTTGAAGTGCGCCAGCCCGGAGCCGAACTGGCATTGCGCGAGGAGTGCGTGAGTATCTGAGTCGGACTCTTCATTTGCCGCTTCACCCTCTGGCATGAGACTAGTGGCGACTCCGTATGATTCTAGCGCGCCGTCGAAGTCGCCCGTAGCCAGCCTCAAGCGAGCGGCGTTGGTGTGCGCAATGGTGAACTGGCGTTCGATCACAGGGTCCTCTGTTTCCTCGTAGGCGGCCTCGAGTACGGCGATCGCACGGGCAATCATTTCGACGCCAAGCTCAACGTGCCCCACGCGTTCGCAAACGAGTCCGAAGAGGTGGAGCGCGGCGGCATCCTGCGGGCGTTGTTTGCAGTACCGGTCGAGGACGAAGAACGCAGGAAGGAGGGCTTCTGAGGATGCCGCGCGAGACTTGGTGCTGCTCTCGTTGACTTTGCGGAAGACGCGGGTTGCAAACTCGAGGTCTGCCTCTGGCACAGTTGCGGTCAGGCTGGTGGCGTGCTCGAACAGGGTACTAGCATCTCTATCGTGACCGCCGGAGGATGCAACGAGAGCTTGTCCGACCCAGGCTAAAGCGTAATCCGGGTCCAGCGTTTGAGCCTTGTCGAACGCCTCCATCGCGAGGACAGCGTCATCGTGTTGAAGGTAAAACATGCCCAATGTAGTCCACGTTGCTGCGTTCTGACAAGTTTGTTGGTAAAAGATACTTGCTTGGACACGATCTTACCTTCGAGTCTATCTCCAGCGCACGGACGAATGAGTGTTGACAGAGGCTCGGCTGGGTCGCAAATGTTGCATTTCCGAGGGCTATCCAAAACGAATCATTCGAAGGGACAGCGCGAATAGCGTTCTTGAACTGCGTGATCGCTTCATCTTGTGCTCGTTCGCGTTTTGCGCTATCCAATGTGCGTCTGGCGAACGTGGAGAGCGCTATCCCCAGATCGTAATGAGCTGTCCCCTTGACCGTGTCATTGAGGGTTCCGAGTGATAGCCGGTAGTCGTAGGAAGCCAGCGCTACTTGTAAGGCAAAGACAGGGGTGGATGTATTCTCATCAGATACGAGGGGGCAAGGTACGAGGGCGGTCAGCCCTTGGCCAGGATGGTCGGTAACCAATGGGGCAACGCTTGAAACAACTTCCAGGACCATCTCTTCGTCCGTGAGGATCGAGAATGAAGAGAGATGGAAGAGAGCGTCCGCCATTGTCTTCCAGGCAACTCGACGGAACCCAGGACTCGCGTCTACGAGTTCGAGCGTCACGCGGATGGCGGAGACGAACGAGCCCTCGGCTCGAGCTGAGAATCCTGTTGAAAGCTCAAGGCGACCGAGGTCAAGGTATGTTTGTCCGAGGGTGTCCAGGACGCCGAGCTCTTGGGGCCGCACATCCAAGATGGACTCGAACGCCTTAATCGCCTCCTCATAAACTCCCATTTGCCGTTGTACGTCCCCGAGGAAGTAGGATGCCACCCAGTCGTTGGGATCGAGCTCTCGGGCATGTTCCAGAGCCTTCAGCGCGGCAGCGTAGCGACCAGCCTTGTTGTAGGCTTCTCCGAGTCTAAGCCATGACATGTAGTCGTCGACGTCGGTCCTAAGTGCGATTTGCAGCGGCTCGATGGCAGAGGCATAATTGCGACGGGTCTGCAAATGCATGAGAACTGATGAGGAAATCGCGCACACATATAACGCACCAATTCGACCGCGCCCACAGCTTTCCAAGCCCAGGCGTTGATGGGGCGGTAACGGCGAGAGGCCTTGACTTCCGGACCGTCCTCGGCTCCTCCCTCTCCTTCGATAGCGCGTTGCGCAACGACATTGACGAGATCCCAGTCACCCTCTTCCGCAAAGCCTTCAGCCAGCCGACGCGCAGCATCGCCTTCCCGCGGGTCCAGCACGAATGCCTTCTCAAAACACTTCGAGGCGCGATTGGGGTCGGGAGGCGAGAGGAATTCCGCATAGTAGATACCGAGCGAAGTGAAGGCGGGAGCGAAAGTCGAAGAGCGCTTGAGGGAGGTGACAAAGTACTTGTAGGCCTCTTCGCGGTGGTCCTCTATTAGATATTATCAGGGCGCGCATCTCCTAAAGATGTACGTAGTACCCACCGCCCATCTCCCAGTAGCACCGTCCCAGTCGCCACCAAGCTCGTGCCTTGTCCTCTTCATGGCCTTCCAGCTCATCGCTGGTCTCAATCACCACCCGAAGCTCGTCTGCGGCGGCAACCAGATTGCCACACATCGCTTCGCACCAGGCATGCTCTTCCTTGGCACGAAGGACTTCGAGAAGTCCATCATGATCGAGAGCAGCGACTTTTCCGAACACCTCAGAAGCCTGGGACCACTTTTTTGCGTAATAGAGGATAAAACCCTTGGCCATGAGTGAGGGAATATTGTCTGGATCTCCTCGGAGGAGCTCATCCACAATCTTCAATGCGCGAAGGTGATGCTTCGGTGGAAAATGATGTACCAGCGAAGTCGCGAGGGTGATATTCAATGCTTTTCTGACACTGAGTGGACCGCGTTAGTACCACGCTGGAAGGGTGAAAGAATCGACTCGCCCATTCGATGGTCGGCCCCAATCTCGCTCTGCGCGAGAAACAAGCTCAAGTCCGCTCTCAGCGACCTTGATCGCATTCTCGTAGTCTGCCCCTTGTTCGTATAGATGTGCAATGAGTCTATGCGCAAGTATTGAATCGCTAAGACTCGAAAACGCCTCCTACACACTTGGTCTGAGCAACTACCACGCTCGTTCACAAGTTGAAAGCCTACCATCATCACATCTACGCAGACTTCTGGATCCTCAACGAGAACGTTTGGCCGACCTTCCTCCTCCTCGTCTTCGTCGGGATGAATGTCCATGTATGCGAAGTAGGCACCGATCATTTGGCTCAGCGGTGACTTTGGGAAGAGTTCCGAGTACTGTTGGAGCACCTGGAAGTCATAATCCTCTACGCACGTGAGAACCCAGTCTGCATTCTCAAACGAACCACATACCAATGTGTTCGGCATCTTTCCCTTCGGTGGTGAGGGTCCACGCCAGTTGATTCGGGATTTTCAGCAGCACAATCCCGCCGATGAGCTCGTCGAGCGCGGCAGCCACACGGGCCTTCTCTTTGCGGTGTTTGTCGTCCGCAGGAATCGAGAATAGATGTTGTTGCGTCATCTCGAGCAGCTTCGACTCCGTATTCCGACGGAGGTCATCGGTCGTCTGAGGATGGTTGATGATTTCATTGTAGAGTGCAGGAAGCTAAGCAGAAATCGTCAACGAGGCCATGCTTGCATAGAGCGACGCTATACACACACCTTGGAGTTCGATATCCGCTCCAAAGCAACATCACGGAGGGTTTGATCCAGCGAAGGCCCATTTAGCCTCTGCCTTCGACGCTTGATTTCCTCCTCGGCCACACCCCTCTCTGCTTTCTCGTATATGTCCACGAGCTCTTCTATGATCGGCAAGGAATTTTGAATGGCCGATTGCGCCTCAAAAGTGGTGGTCGATGTAGGGTTTGTAAGGTCGGGAGGGGGCAGGGTGAATATAATAGGGTAGAACGGAGAGTCGGGAAGATACAACGACAGTGCTTGCGCGAGCTTAAAGTCCGTGTTATGCGCGTGACAACAAGCCCGTAGAGTGCAAACTCACCTGTTCTGGTGTGCTGCCTCCACTCCGATGACGCTGGACGATACTTTGAACGGCCTCCGCGCATTTCGTCGCGTCGTTGCTGAAGACTTTGAGTATGCACATATTGGAAAATATACAGAGGGTACATACGATTTCGCGTGCAGCTCAGCTAACTGGTATTGCGTTTTGAGATGCTCCGGCCAGTCTTCCAGCTTCTCGTAGAGTTTGGAGAGACCCTGGACGCGAATTCAGCATGAGGCGCAAAAACCAACGTCCGTACGTACCTGCCAAGCCAGTGGGTGTTTTTCATCAGAGCTTATAGCTGACCGGTAAGCCTGCAGGTGCCCATTAGTCGAAGTCACGAAGACGATCTCAGAGCAGCAGTTACTTGCTCGCTCTGGGCGTGTTCTCCCAAATTCATAAGAGCAATACCAAGGTATACGTTCCTATGCTCTTGGTTGGAATTGGAAGACGTACTAAAAAGATTGAAAAACAACATACGCTCTGTAGTTGCTCGCGTCGAACTCGAGGGCCTTTTGAGCCTCATTCCGAGCTTTATCGAATTCCTTCGCACCGATAGCCTCTTGTGCAGCCTTTAGCCTCTTCTTAATCATCGCTGCAGCCATGTCGTCAAATTCCTCCGGGATGAGCCGTAGAAGAACAAAAGATAGTAGACAAGAATGCAGTTGGGGTGGACGGAGAGATGTAGGGGATCGTAGCTGGGGGATCTCATCTGGAACTCGGTGACGTCACGTGTCCCCTCCGTTCATTTGCAATCAACACACCAGCATCCTGAAAGCCCGACTTCTGCCTCCTGCAGACTAGAACAGCGGCTGTCATCACTAGCAAAGACCAACCAAGTCGTCGCTCACACACAATTGGCATCCATGTGGTCGACCACACGGTCAACAAATGCTGGGAGGTCGGATGAGAAGTGCATGGATAGAAAAGAGAGTAAGGCTGCACAGTCGATACACCATTACGCTATTATCATGAACATACAATATATGGCCACAGGTGCGATAAGTAACTCTATAGGAGATGGGATCTATCTTACGCGTTGTACTTGCCAATAGCGTTGGCAGCAACCAGCTCCACGCGCCTTCGAACGGGATCAATGCCAGCTTGGCTGACCCCAGCCAACCACCACCGAAGACGCGCACGCATTGCCTCGGCCGAAAGAGCCTGGGTGACACTGATACCGGGAATAAGTTAGTAGTGGCGACGAGTACTGTCGGTGGCTTCATAGTAAAAGAACGTACATTCCTCGCTCCTCAAGAGCTTCCTGGACCTCAATAGGAATTAGCATTTCGCCCCAGTTCTCGCGTATAAGAAGAGTGTCATCGGCAGCGATCGAGTCGAGGTATTTCTTGACTCTGCGCAGCCGGCTGGGAGGGGGACCCCATGTGGAGAGGGAGAGTACGCTGTCACAGGGGTATAGGTTAGTGCGAGCAGCTACATATGCAGATGGGACATACCCGCTATACGAGAGCGTAGCGGTGCTGTCAAGGAGGACGTCGACCGAGAGTGCAGAATTTGCGACTGCCTGATTGTGGACGCCCTGGAACATGGGTTTCATTGTTTCCAAAAAGGCCTTCTGCTTCTCGCGACGCTTGTTGCTGATACGTTCCCGCTGGGAGGGCAAGAGGCAAGTGGAAGGGAGGAGGAAAGGAGCATAGAGGACGACGAGAGGTATCACTTCCTCGGCGATAGCCACGATGAGCAGGAAGGGGATGAGTCTAACCCAAAGGTCCACCGCTTCAACAATTTGGCTCATTTGACAACACACGCAGACTTACTTGAGGATATCCTGCCTGTTGGTCGCGATGAAACGCGTCTCCCACCGCGAAAGCGGGGCTCCTCCACCCTTAACGCGCGCCTGGATGGCTTTGACGCGGAGCCGGTTCGAGTTCACAAGCTTCACCCCATTCCAGTAGAATTTCTGTAGCAGGTGTGAAGAGAGGAGTATGAGCCCAAAGGTGAAGGACACATACGAAAAGCTCTTTTGCTTGGTGAAGGAGTCTCTTTGGCCAGGACGCGCCTTCAGGTGGAGGCGTCAAGATCCCATGTTGAGCTGCGTCGACCATATCCTTCTTCGCGTCATCAATGCCGAGGGTGCTACTAAGCGGCACTTTCTCGTTTGTCGCCTTCAGAGACTCCGACGCTTCAGATGAAGTCGCTGCCTTGGGAACTGCAGGCGCAGAGGATGCGAGCTCCTTCTTCGTAGGCTTGACAGGCGCAGGTCGCAGGTCGACCTTAGGCTTGCGAATCGCGGAAGAATCCATGGGAAGAGATGCATCATCTTGAGAGGACTTGGGAGCGGGAGATGGAGTTGTGGACATTAGGCGGGAGCCTCGCCGCTGGAGGCCTGCCGTACCCAGTGGTTGCCACGGCTGCCCATCGAAATACCGTGCAGACAGATGAATAGGGCGAGAGATAGTTCGAATCGGGAGAATAGAGCGCTGCTTCCTTGTCACAGAGAGACTAAGGACAGAGGAAGAGGGAGAAGAGTTGGCACATAGAGACTGCAAGGAAAGGTTTACTCTGGTGCTCACCTATCCGCCAACCCATGCCTCAACGAAGCAATCATGAAACCGAGGATTCCGCCTTGCCGTGCGCGTTGTTTTCAGCGAGCGAGTTGGCCGTGGTGGAAGATGGGGAAGGGAAGAGTGGGGTGGGAAGGGGAACGGAGTGCTGGTTGGCCGCAGACGCGGGGCGAGCACGCAAGCTCTCGGGACGTGGATGGGCGCCCGGGAAACGCCGACCGCCCCAGACGTCGTTGACCTGCGGCGTTTCTTCCTCGACTTTACCACCCCTCTCTCAAACCGCCACCACAGTCATGCACCCCATGGACATGGAGGACAAGGAAGAGATAATACGAGATTGCGATGAGTTCTGTGGCATAATACCACCCGTTCCAAACCATCTGCTCAACCAACACGCCATCTTTGGGTACCTCGTCAAGCCATCCCAACTTCCCGATCGCGGCAAGGCCGAGGTTCACGTTCCGTTCATCGTTTGGACGGCGGCCGATGAAGCTGGCATGTGCGAGCCGCTCGTGGTCTACGCCCACCGGAAGGATCTATACGAGGCGAACCGGGCAAGTGAGCACCACATCGTCTTTGCCCAATGTCGGCGCAAGCTCCACAACGGCGAGCCTTGTGTGGTGGACGTGCGTCCGCGGTGCGGGAATCTCCGTCGGTTTGAGGAGCTTCTGGGGCTTGAGGATGGTCCGCGGTGGATGACAACCGAGGGCGTCGGCCGCCGGTGAATCACGTCATACGTCCATTCTTTTGTCTTCTGAGTCCTTCGATCAGCGAGATGTAGAAGAACAGTATGTTGTGTTTATCTCTCCTCGGACCCCGATATGTACAGCCCACGGCGAGCCACTTGAGACCGAACGCGAGCTTCCGCAAGCTCGTACCGCGCACGTCAAGCATGTTGCACCTACAGTGGCGATCGCTGGCACTGGGAGCGCCATTGGGTCGTGTCCTTCAATCGGGTGTACGACACACCGTCCCTCTCTACGCGAGTGAGTTTCATCCTATCTCTGCGCGATTGTGCATTCTTGGAAGAGCTTGTGCTGTGTTCACTCATTGTCACGCCTGACTATCTCAGGACCGCCAATATGGAAGGAGGGAGATCTCTATGCCCTCTTACCTGGCACGTCCGGCCCGGAGAAATTCACGCTGCGGTCGAAGAGGGATCGGAATCGCTTCGCACAGGGAGGCCGTGCGCCATAGGGATTGCGCGAGAGGCACCAGGCCTCTTTCGAGACGCTATGGCAGCAGCTCATCCACCTCCGGAGAATGACATCGGTTCCAGAAGAGAAGATTGTGCACCTGCCGGGTCTTCCACCTGGATTAGCCTGAGTTCTTTCCTGGAGACGTGAGTCGTCACCTTCGGTACCACTGGATCAACCCTGATATGGCTCAACTAGTTCCCATCCTCGAAAGAACTTCAAATATATGTACTTCTTCAAGCCCACAGGCTCGCCTTCGTGCAGATGAGCCACTTCGACCAACAACCAAGTTGCAGGTTATTCGAGGGAACATGTTCACTGCGACATCCATGGAAGCTGAGGTGGAGACCAGACGTAATGTGCATCCTATTGGGCCTATTCTCCCGTCTGCATCCAAAGCCACGGGTATGGACAACGAACTTGGTACTGTTTGCGTTCATGCCTTCGCAGCTCCTGATGACGCCGTGTCGCTCTACTAGGTCTCATTTGGACGTCGGTCAACCCCCCCCCCCCCCCCCCCCGAGAAGACGCGAGCATTCTTGTATGTCGTCATCAAATCGTGAATCCCATTCGTGCGTTGGTCAACGGCAGTCTTAAGTTGTTCGCATCCCTAACGCTATCACAGACACCCAGTCATGCATCGACTATGACCAACGTGCCTGACGAGGCCCACGAGAACGTCAAGGTTTGTGAGAATGGCGTCCTTCCCCGTAGAAACTGCACCGGCTCATACTTGACCATCCGGCACGGAACACTTGCAGCCGCTACACTTCGTAGCTGACACTTCAGCATGATACCGCCGCCGCCGCACCGATTCGTAGGTTGCCCACGGCGGTCCCAATAACGCGTCTAAAGCCATATCCTTTCGAGCTCCAATGTCAGCCTTATGTATTCACGCTTTTTTTTTGCTTCGGCCGTTTACTGCCGTAGAGAACTCCTACGAACTGCCACTCGAAGTGCGGAGTGGGACTAGGGGGCTGAAGCCTATCTTTCGGACGGACGATGCTGAAACCCGCAAGAACTCCCGGCCGCTCCGGAAAGCTCTCAACGCCTAGTGGAGCTCTGGACAAGAGCCGCTGAAGAACGCATTGTGCTACTTGGACAGCATCTGAAGTGGAGAACGTCCGTAAAACAGTAGATCAAGTCTCTGCCCCAACGGCAGGTACACGACTCGGTAAGTGCACTGAACGATATGCCAAGCCCTTTCGTGAAGCTACACTTGGCTGATTCATGGTAGCGCGCTCATCGCGCTTGGCCGCCCGAATTTGTTTGACAAAGGACGGGAAACGTGTGCCAGGTCCATCCATCAAAACGTACGCGAGGGCGGCTGTATAGCCTCAGTGTTCTCCCTCGAAGTTTTTCTCAAGTGATTGGGTTTGTCGAAGGTGAGCCACTTTTTACCCCGTTCCTCCTATACGCCTTCGTCCTCCCGCTAGATCGCCGACATCACCCGCCGCCTCCGTCCTGATCTCTAAGCTCGTTTTGCAAAATGAGTTTGCGTCGATGGTGGCTACACAGCAGCATCTGTGCCCAGGTGTTCGTTCAACTGCTCTTCACCGTTTTGACTTTTTCGCCCCCGGGGGAATTGATCACGTTGATAGCTTCATCGAAACGCGAGCATAGCGGGTTCTTAGAGATGGACCTGCTGGGATGCGATTCAAGCCTGCGACACTCAAGGACCGTCGTCTCTATGCACGACGGGGTTGAGGTCCCGGTGAAGCCGGTCATTTTGGACCATTTTGGACCATTTGACATTCGCTCCACCCCAGAAGATTTTGTTTCCCTATACCCTACCGCGAAATGTTCAAGCCTCACGCTTCCAAAAATTTCTGAGACTTATTCGACATGTGCGCCCCTTCACACAGTCATCTCCATGGCCACCTCGCTGGCCTCCTTGCATTTGTTTCCCCAGCTTATGTTCTCTGCGATGCCCTGAACCCCCTGACACCCAAGACACCTGCAATAGAGCGTACCTGTCCCCACTTCATCTCGTACGAGGACGCGATAGCGCCCGCGCTTCTCGCCAAGCTGCAAAAAACCCCGGGACCTGCCACGCTCGTCACTCCCCCTCACCCACATCCGGCTCTCCAACACACCGCGGGTGTGGGTCTATAGCGCGAGTACGCCTGCGACGGCCCGCGCCTGCTGGTCAACGACAGCACGTCCCCCCGCTCCTGACAGGCCTGACGGGCCGCTCACCGCCCTCGGCCAGCCTCGGCCTCGCCGTCTCCTTTAGCGTCCGCGTCAGGAACATCGCCCACGTCGTCCTCCGTGCCTATGTGCCTGGGTGCGAGAATCGCTCGCAGAGCGGCGCGCGCCCTGACCGCGTACGCTAGGCGGACGTGTTTCGAGACATCCGTTCCGCGAACAAGTGAGTGGCGCGCAAGGGCGGCCTAATGGCTGTCGTGGTCATTCACCCGTTCGCGCCGACACCCGCGGTGGGGAGTTGACCTGTAAGAAGGGCCAGCAGTGGGAGAGAAGGATGCGTCGGGAATCTGGGCTGGGTATCGTTTGCGGAGAAGGAAAAAATATTGGAGGACACGGCCATGCTGGAGTCTTAGCTCCAGGCCATCATGTCGGAGATATCATGTAATGAGTATTAGTATGGTTGTGGGTAGCGCAGTACGTATAATCTTCAGACTACGATCCAGGGCATCGTTGAAGTGCTCTGGAGCATTTACTACTACCTGGTCCCATTTGATCGTACTTGGGGACAAGCCAGAGTATCCGGACTCTCGATTGGATGATGACGTCAGTGATATCGATGCTGGGTGCATGTTTGGTCATGTTAGGATCTGAAGCCGCCGGCGTCCAAATGCAGCAACTTCCGCCAGCAGCGGTTGATCTCTGACTTCGACCTCGAATAACTTGCCACAACGTTCACGACCCATCGAAGAACAAGCCGGCTAATTTTATCGGGAAATTTTATGCATGCTCACGCTATTATTATGTCGATATTCTCAGCATCACATATGCCTGGCAGTTCGGTGCCAATGTTTCCCTACGCAGTGCGTTTCAGTTCCTTCGCACACTTGGAGACCATCCAGAGTATGGCCTTTTACACCGATTCCAACAGTTGACATGCTCATCCCTCCAGGTGCACTGGGCCCCCCTTGTCATGGACCCACTGATCATGTACTTTTGCAGTCGACTCGGAGGGCCGGCAACGTCGGGGTGACGTAAATCAAAATTACGGACCTGGGACACATTATCACTCTGAGTCTCACTACGTCGCTTCCGTGGGTACTCAGGAACGCATGCCGCCCATCTCCCCACCAGGACCCAAGCTTGTTCTCTGTGAGCCTATCAAAGACTCGGTCCCATGAGAGTCGAGACCGAACAAGACGGCCCTGCGGACCACCCTGGAGACTTGATCGGCGCAGACAGTTATGCGAAGTGATGATCTGTGACCATGTAAGTTTGCCTATCGAACATACATAAGCTAGACTGGCAGTGACGAACGTCTGTGCCTCCCAGCGCCCAGCCCTCAACTCCGCAGACCCGTTTCGCCGCTCGCCACCAAGATGACGATAGTCCAGCGAAAACATATCGTGGCTTACTGCCTTCAGCTATGGGGTAGGCTCTGGCGAGTCTACTATCTCCGTACAATCCACAACTGACATACGTCTAGGTCACCTGCGCCCCCTCATCACCCTCTGCGCCCGCCTCGTCCAACTCCGTCCGCACGTCTACGTAACGTTTCTGTGCTCCACCAGCGTCTTCGAGAGAGTATGCAAGGAGCTCGCGCGCTGTTTCGACGACGGCGCACCGACCGCCGAGGAGGCCCAGCGCATGCGGTGGGTCCAATAGCCGACCGAGCATTTGGCAAGCCTCTCACCACTGTCACGTCCGTCTTACCAGGGTCATCGCCATCGGCGACGTCGCGGCCGCCAGCAGCCCGAACGCTGTGAAAGTCTTCACGGACGTTTGGCAGGCGCTCCTTCGCGAAGAGGACCTCACATGTCAGCAGACGGGAACGCAATATGGCGCCATGCCGAAGCCGTTGGCGGCGGTCATCGACGTGCGTACCTTGATGCTGTAAAGACTCTCACGCTCTGGATGCTAGGCTCATGATTTGGGTTTCGTAGTTCATGGCGATTCTCGTGTACGAAGCGATGCGCTCACTCAAGGGCGACAAGGTCAAAATATTCGCTTGGGTGCCCGCCATGCAGTCCCCTTGGTTTCATTTTCACGGCCCCAGGACTCGTGGTGGGCTGGGAAACGTGCGGGCCCAAGTGGAAGACGAAGTGCGCCGGACTGGGAGAACTTATGAAGAGATCGCGTTAGAGGTGTGTTCTAAATTGGTGTCAACCCGGAATGAGACAATAACGAGGCACCGTGTCAGATAGGGAGGCGCGGCTCTGGGAAAGTCATCAAAGTTCCGGGGTTGCCGATGATGCACGACTATGAGAATAATCCGCAGGATGTGAGTGCCGAATGTTCGTTCTTGTGAGGAAGCTAGGATCTCATAACGACCGGGTTCAGTATCCCGTGCCCTCCAGTTTCTATGTCGACGTCTTTCCCAAGATACATGAGTGCGTGTTCTGCCATGTCGGTGCCTTTTCCCAACCGACCTTACAATGTTTGTAGGGCAATGGAGATGATGGATGGTTTGCTCATGGCTTCTTCGACGTCATATGAGCCTGAAGCTGTGGCCGAAACCAAAGCATGGATGCGGAGCATAGGAAGATTCGCGTATGTGACGGGGCCTCTTCTTCCTTCTACGTCCAGGAAAGCGTCGGCCAAATTCGAGAAGAAACAGTTGCTCAAACCCGACCGGATTCAAACGTTCTTGGACGAGACTCTCGCCGTTGACGGGGAGAGATCTTTGCTCTACGTGAGGTCTTGAATGAGCTGTCACTACGCGATGCTTACGATGTACAGATCTCCTTTGGGTCCTTATACTGGCCCTCGAGTGCGCCGGAGAAGCTTTGGGCGTTCATAGACGTGGTCATGGAGCGAAAAATTCCCTTCGTCAGTACCATAGCGTTTCATCACTCAACTCGTTTCTTGCTCATAGGCTCTCTCTAGATTCTCGGCCACGCATCACCATTGGCCTCCATCCCGAACGAAGCTCGCGACAAGATCGAGGCGTACGGCAAAGCCCTCCTCTGCCCATGGACTCCCCAACAGCTCATCCTCAACCACCCTGCGACGGGCTGGCTCCTTTATCACGGCGGCATGAGCGGCGTGCTCGAGGCGATCTCCGCCGGCATCCCACTCATCCTCTGGCCGGCGTTCGCGGACCAAGAGGCGAACGCGATCATGCTCTCGGAGAAGCACCGCGTCGGATACGAGCTGCTCGAGGTGCGCACGGGGATGGGCCTCCGGCCGATCTGCCGCACGGGCTACGTCCCGGTGGGCACCGTCGAGGCGGTGCAGCGCGAGGCGCGGGACGTGCTCGGGCGCGCGTTCGGAAAGGACGGGGCGCGGAAGCGGAAGCGGATGAGCGTGCTCCGGAGGGCCGTGATGGGCGAGTGGGACGCGGACGGGGAGTCGCGGCGGGACGTCTGTGCATTCTTGGATAGCCTGTGACGGCTCGGTGCGCGGTGACTCATGTTCTTCTAATTCTGTGCCTTTTGACTAGGATCGGACATGGCTACTATACACGATGATGCTGAGGGTATTGGATCTATTACTTCGTATATTTTCGGATTATTATTTCACATGCTGTACTGTTCTCACCGTTTCACACTGACGTGTCGCATACTGGGAGTATCAAATGAATTGGAGCAAAAATAGAGCCATATGAGTCGGACGCAGATGTCTACAGCGGCCCCATAAACAGACCCACTCTATCAGACTTCCGGACTGGCCAAAGAGGCTGTAGATACACAAGTTGCCTTGAAGAACTGCGAGTGCTTATCAGAACTGAGATTGTTCATGACGTCATACTTCGCGGAAGTTCCAAGTGTTAGACGCTGGATTGAATTCCGCCGAACTGCTGACGATGGGGCGCCCCGTCGACCTCCCTGACATCGTCTATATCGGACCGTAATCGTGACTGGATGGATTGCGAAGGTGGCGCATAGTCTGCCCCGCGACACCGTCGACCCCCAAATCTTCATGTCCAAGGTGTCGCGGACGTCGGGGATATGTGGAGAAGAAGCCTACGGGCCCGCCCCCAGTCTCCCCGCGCTTTGCACATTTTTCTCCACAGCCGCCGGCGTATCGACGACGATAGCGCGGCCGTAAGGAAGACCCGTGGGGTAGCGATACCGCGAGCAGACGACCGAAGCACAGTCACGGCATGATCAGCGTACGTGCCGTCCGGTTCGCCAGGGTTCGCCATTCATCCACACACGTTCGTCCGGGCGGCGAGGAATCGTGTCTCAGCGGGCCGGGTCGAGGACGGCGGAAGGAGGAAACTCGCCTTTCTTGGTATACGGGGAAGGGGACGAACGGCGCGCGGGGTTGTGCAGAGGTCGTTCTACTACTACTAAGAGGTACAACAGGTTACAGCGAGGCCAGGTGGCATAGCGACATTGTGCCGGATCCGTGGCCAGACTCTTCAATGTACATACGCCGAGATGGGGCGGGGTCAACGACGCTCAGAGGCCGACCGCGGTGCGGAGCTTGGCGTAGTTGGGGGTGCCGAGCCCGGTAACGGGGTCCCAGCCCGCCCTGGCGGTGAAGCCGTTCGTGTTGCAGCCGGGGTTCGAGCCGGAGGTGACGTCCGTGAGCGCGGAGGCGCCGGTGGTGTACAGGAACGGGTTGAGGAACCCGAGCGGGCTCTTGCCGGCGGCGATGAGCTCGTCGTTGAGGAGCGCGATCACGGAGGCGAAGATCGGGGACGAGCAGGAGGTGCCGTCGACGGTGCCGAACTGGGCGTCCCACGCGATCTCGACGTTCTCGCCCTGGGCGGAGACGTCGGGGAAGGCGCGGCCGGTGGTGTTGAACTTGCCAGAGTTGGTCGAGCCGAGCGCGGTGAGGAAGGTGGACACGGCGGAGGACTGGTACGAGGGGCGGGCGAAGATGTTCGAGAAGCCGCCGGAGGAGAAGTCCGCGGCGGTCTCCGTGATGCCCGTCGTCGCGCCGACGGAGGTGAGGAAGGGGCAGCCGGAGGGGAAGGTCGGGATGAAGGTCGTGCAGCTCTGCGACTGCGAGCCGGAGACACCGCCGTCGCCGGACGCGAAGAGGATCGAGGTGCCGCGCGCGCCGAGGGACATGTAGGCGTTGCAGAGCGAGTTCGCCATCGACGAGGTCAGGTCGGGCTCGTTGAAGCCGTACGAGGTGGTGAGGACGGTGGGGGGCGTGGACATGTTGAGGAAGAAGTTGACGATGTCGAGGAAGCCGTCGATGCCGTCGCTGTTGTTGTCACCGACGGAGACGAAGTGCACGGGCACGGGGGACGCGAGACCAACGGTGTACTGGATGTCGAGGTTGGCCTCGATACCTGCGTTGCTGCGCGGCGTCTGCGGGTTGCTGCCGCCATCGAGGGTTTGGAGAGTGAAAGTGGTCGACGAGGAGATGTCCTTGCGGAAGCTCGTGAGGAAGGACTAGACGAGCCAAGTCGCGTGAATACTCGAACTGGCATCGGTGGGCACGTGAGAAGCACGCACCTTGAGATCCGCCTGGTTGGCCCACTGGTCGATGAAGCCGCTCACGGCGAGCACGTTGGTTGACTTGCCGGAGGAAGTGGTCGGGATGCCGTACATGGCCTGGAGACAGGCAGGAGTGACGGTCGACGCGCACGAGGAGGGGACCGCGCGCGAGGTGAGGTTGGAGGCAGACGACTGCGCCTGGACGGCCTTGAAGACAGGCGCGCGCGAAGCGACCGCAAAGCTGGCGGAGATAGGTCAGGATCTGCGCTGGGTGCGAAAAGGCAAGATGGCGTACGTGTTGCTCGGGTGGACGACGTCAATGTGCGCGGCGAGGTCCTTCGGGATGGAGTACGAGAGCGTGCGGATGAGCTCCTGGCCGTCGGTGTGCTTGAAGACGGTGTAGTCGGCGTCGAAGAGCTCGTTCGCCTTGCTGACGGGCACGTCGAAGGTGAGCCAGTCGCCCGCGGGGGACGCGCTGGACGCCTCGATGTCGTTCTCCTTCAACCACGCCGTGACGGCGTCGAGCGACTCCGCCTTGGGCGCGGTGTAGCTCTCGACCTGGCCCCGAGCGGCGGATCAGCGGCCCGCTAGTAGACATGGTGGCGCGAGGGACGTACCTCCTCCTTGGTGAGGTGCTGGCCGTAGAGCGCGTTGCCGGGCGTGGAGACGTCCATGAGCGCCTTCTCGAGCCCAGCGATGTCGTTCTGGGCGACCTGGACCTTGACGGTGAGCACGGTGTCCGTGGGGGCGGCACCGAGGCTGGTGAACGCGGCGGGGGCGGCCGAGCGCGCGTCATGCACCTGCATGCTGCGGGCGATCGGCTTCGCGTAGGCGACAGCGAGGAGGCAGGCGGCGACGAATGCGCGGGAGAACATGGCGGGCGGGGCGGAGGAGGAGGAGGAGGAGGAGGAGGAGGAGGAGGAGGAAGGGGACCGGGCGACTGAGGCGAGCTCGTCGGTGCGGGGTAGAGCGGGCGCGTGCGGGATTTTATACCCTGAGCACGCTGAGGTCTGAGGACCAACGGGTAGAGGCCGCGCCTTGAGCCGATCACTAAGACGAGGCCCATCGGATGGGGTCCGGGGATCATGCTGTCGGCGTCGGGTGATGGGGCCAGGGTGGATGCATTCTGCAGATGGAAGCCTGACCTGCCAGAAGAGCAGGATAAACGCGGAGCACGCGGCGCCGACAATACGACCGCTCGCGAAGTCGCGCTGCTGGGTGCAGGATCCGTGCGAGCGGCAACGATTTGAGTTGGTCGCGGCCCGTATTCGTCCCTCAGTTCCCAGCTCGCTTAGGGAGTGTGTGAAGGAGGCAGAGCGGTTCATGCGGCGACGACGGCGACGACATACCTTCGCTCGCTTTCGCGCCATCAGGGTGGTCACGAGAGGATGCTTCGGTCGTCCACAGCCTGCGCAAGAAGCCAGTGATACCGATAAGGCCCGAGCTAGGGTGGGCGACAATTTGCACCGTTCGCCCCGCGTCCAGTCGCGCGACTTCGCAGAAAGTGGGGGGCGCACGGGTCGAAGCCTTGTAGGGTCGTACGCCGGAGGAATAGCTCCAACACGGGGCTTGGCGACGGCGCGGGCTAAGCAGCTTCCAATCTAGATGATAGCAATGGCGCTCGGGTGAATCAATTCTGTCATATACGGCTCGTGAGCTGGTCGGTGGATGAAATGATCAAGGTTGAAAGCACCTGCGCGCCATGTGCGCGATAAGCCTGGCGATACGGCAACGTTCTCGCCGGGATAGCACAGGGAGACTGAATGTAAGTACTTGGACTGCATAGCTCCCCGGTAGTGGCGCGCCAAGCCCGGCGGGGCACGCGGCGCCTCCCCACGATAGTCGCGCCGCCCTGGTGGTGAGTCTCAAATCTGCCTATTTGTCGCCCAAGTGCTGTCGATAGAACGTCGATCGAACGACGCCTTGCATGCCCATCCGCCAAGCCATTTCCAAGAAGTTTATAAATAGAACAAGGACCCGAGGCCTATACGACCGAGTCTACGCCGTGCAGAACTTGTTGCCCATGCTGATGTTGGCAAAGTACGGCCCGTTGTGGTTGATCTTCTTGGCGTTGATGAGGCTCAGGCTCTCGACGCAGTTCTCGTTCTCCTGACCAGGGCACGCCTGCGCCGTCGCGGTCTGCCCGGACGCGTCGACGGCGGTGATGTGGATCTCGTTGCTCGGGTGCTGGTAGTCGAGGAGGTGAGGCGGCACCTGCGGCACCGGGTCGTTCTGGTTCGTGACAAACTTGAAGTTATCGCCCAACTAAACAACACCGTCAGCGCGGGAACGGAAGCACATGGAGCGAGAGGAGAACACGGACGGTCGAGTCAACAAGGTCGGCCCACGCCTGGTTGCCGACGCGGGGCAGGCCGAAGACCGTGGTGGTCACTGCTATGCTCTCGTCCAGCTGCATCCTCAACATCATCCCATCGATAGTCGCAATTGCCGCGCCGAGGCTGTGGCCCGTCACGAGCACCTTCTTCACCCCCGTCGAGGCCAGTGCGGAGAGCACGGTGTTGACCACGTCACCCGCCGTCCGTTCCTGTGCGTCCTGAAAGCCATCGTGAATCTTGACATCGTCTGCGCAACCGCGCGAGCCATGCGGCGCAAAGGAAGCACCAAAGTCAGCATGTGGTCCTCATTGCGCAATTCACGGCAAAGTCGGAGCGCGTGGGTAGCGCGGGAGGGATCACAGGCTCACCAGGTGCGTTTGGCAGGTTAGTGAGGTTCACGGCGACCTGGAGGATCTTGATGTCGTTCAGATCCGAGAGCAGCTTCTTCGGGTCCGTGCCTTGGTGCGCGACGACGATAGCCTCCTGTTCCTTGTCGTGTGCTACGAAGAACCGCGGCGTCTCGGCTCCGTCGCCGCCCGTTTTGAGGATCTCGACGTCCCCGAGCGCGTCGCACTGCTCGCCACACGAAAGGGCCGCGACGGCCTCGGACGAGCAGTACACCGAGCGCGCAAACAGCGCCGGACGGACAAGGGCGCTCGTGATCTCGTCCTGCGACACGGGCGTTACTGCCACATCGGAGGTTTCGCCCGTGCCGAGGCCAATCTCGCCGACGCCATCGCCGCCCGTGAGGATGCCCGCGATGTCGTCCAAGACGCCGGGAAGAGGAGCGCCCAGAGCAGACCGGAGCTGGCCAGCTGCGGCGAGGAAGAGGAAGAGGAAGGCTGCGGAGGTGCGCATCGTGATGGGATTGATGGGATATATGGGTGAGGGTGGTCGCGTGAGCGTTGCGTGTCTTCGTTACTTGTCGTTTCAAAAAGCAAAAGCCCACCAGGGGAAGGAGGAAGAGGAAGCAAAAGGCCAACCGGGGCCACACCAAAGAAATCGAAGGGACCGACTCGCGGCTTGGGCGTGAAGCTGTCACTGATCAGAGGGGGCAGACGGGGATTCCGCCAGCCATCGCACGAGACTATAAAGCCTGGGGCGATCTACGCGCCAGAACGATCGTGGCGAGATCACAAACACAAATTGATGTTTCGGCTGATGACGATTTTGTCCAAGCCTGTCCAAGACACTTGGCCGTTCTATAAGCTCATGTGCGCAGTGAGCGTTGCAATATCGACAGACCTGGGTTCACCTCGTCGAGCGTGTGAGTGCTTCGAGTGAATGGTGTCAAGGGGACGCAGAACACACCGCACTGATCCAGGACGTGATGCTCCCTGGTGAGACGCCCCATCCGTCCTCGGCCGGGGATGGCATTGTCAGCCACTTTGAGACTGGCACTGGAGTCATAGCTCACTTGATGCACTTGGTCCTGTGTTTTTCTAAGTGCAGGTGTGAGTCTGACACCAACGGACATTGGAAGTAGCGGCGCGTGTCTGGTTGGTTTGAACACGCTCGTTGAGGGATTCTTGGATGACGTCCGGCGGCGCCGGGGAGTGTGTCGAGGGTGTGGGGACCGTCGGACGGCCGATCTGTGCACGTTCGTTGAGAGAGCACGGCGATGCGCGGGAACTCAAGTACTCACGGACGGGACAGCCAAAGAGGCGTGCAGGAGCGGGGCGGCGATGGTGCACTGGTGGATGGTCGACGGGTCGGCACGCCCTGGGACGCAACGGCGTGGGGGCGAGTGTGTTGGGCGAGGTCTCGACGCGTCTATGGGAACCAGTACGTCGTAGATGAGGCGTTGTGTCGACCGCGGTGCGCCCTGCGTTGAGTCAGTCATTTAAAGGCAGCTGGGAGTCGGCGTGCGCCAACCGCAGGCGCTCGATTGCGTCATGCGCGCGACTCCGAATCCAGGTGCGTTCCTAAAGTCACCCTCCTTCTCCTCCTTCTCCTCCTCCTCCTCCACGCGTCGCAGTTCGGCGGGACGAAGCAGGGTCACAGCCTAATGGGGACGTCAGAGCTGAGAGCGGTGCGCACCGTCTTCTTCTTCCTCTCCCTCCTCCATCCGCCTCACTCGCTTCCCGCCCTCCATTGAGATCGCGCACCCCGGCTCGGCTGTCACTGAGCACCCACTCGCGGGCGCCCGTTGCCCGGTGCCCGGTGCCGTACTCTCCACCTGCTTCACCCACCCTGCGGGGGACGTCCACCAGGGGCTCGAAGATGAGGATGTTGGGGTCCCCATGAGTTACGGCGACCCCTAGCCCAGTGAGTGCACCCCATTTTGTGCTCTCCACCTCTGCTTTGCCCCCGTCCACCTTGCCTTCCTCCCCTTTTGCGCGCGTCCTGCTCGTTCGCGCGGGTACGTCCAACTCGTGGATGTGGTACGCCGTCGCTGCCGGTCTTGTCCCCCACCCTAGGCGGATGAAGTGTATTGCATTAGACCCGCGTCGTCCGCGGAGAGCTACGTGGGTTCTTTCCCTACTGTATGCGCATGTTGTCCTCAAGAAATGGACTTTACTCGCTGCGCATAGACACGATCGTGGAAGTGTGCGGCCGAAGCCGTGCGCAGGTACGTGTTCGCAATTTTTGAGCGCATAATACCCACCTTGAGCATGTATACTGTACACCCAGGTTATGGCTTTCTGATGGGCGAGAACGCGGACTTTGCGGAGCCATTCGCGCTGGAGGGGATCGCGTTTATTGGGCCTCCGGCGAGTGCCATCGTGAGCATGGGCTCGAACAGGTGTGTGGTTCTTCTGCGAGCAGACGTAGCGGCGAGGCTAAGTGCGGAGACAACGAGTCGAAGAATATCATGTCTGCTGTATGTGTTCTGGTCGTCCCTGGCCATCACGGGAACCACGCCTACTCACATCTTCACGGCTCCGCCGGGTGTACAACGCATACCTCTCGGATAAAGTAGCGCTCCCTTCATGCCCATCGCGAACACATCTGCGGTCATCGCGCCATCACTCCGTGTCGAACCAGGATTCTAGCAAGGCACCCAAATTGGCTTCTTCTAATCGCCCATGGGCACGATCGCACGGAGGCTATGAGGAAGCCGCGAGGTGCGCTGGAAGAGTAAAGAGGTCGACGAACATCAAGTTCTTGAGGGCACTCGCGGGAAACCAGGCGTTTATAGATGGAGACGTCGAGACAGGATTCATTCCGGTAAGCCTCGCCGCTCATTGCGAGGTCTGTATCAGCTGGCTGACGTTTACTCGTAGAAACACTTCCACGAGCTCTTCCCACCCACACCCGAACCTTCCGATGAAGCTCTCGCACATGCCATGTCGTCCTGCACGACGAGCCAATTCCTGCTTCCTCCAACCCTGAGACGACACTCACTTCTCATGCTTCAACGCGACGTTTACGAGAACCATCACCCTCCAACCCGACACGACAGATCCCTCTCCCACCTTCTCCGTCACCGTCCGCTCCTTCTCGTCCACCGTGGCGGCCTCCCGCCCGGACAGTTTCTCGCGCACCTTTGCTGCCGTATCCGCCGTGCTCGAGTCCCCCCTCACCTTCGCCGGCGCACGTGCCCCCACGACCTAGCCACGCTCTACGCGCTGCTCCGACTCCTGGGCGCGCAGCACCACGTCCCCGCTTCCCCGCTGCGTTGTCCTCGCCCTCCGCCTCGCCCAGCGTCGCCCTCCGCCTCCGCGCTGTAGTAGCATACTAATGAATATATTTTCATCTCTAATAATACACCAAAAAGGTGTGTTTAGGGGTCTTAGGAGAGGGCGAGCACCGGTGGCATTACTGCTGGCTCAGATTGCGTAGCTATCTCCTGTCCCTGGTCACACGACGCGCCGTGTACTTCTGGTTTGCTTATATCCTTCGAGAACATGTTGTGATGGATCCCCTGCACATGTATGACCCTCGTTCGCGCCCAGCCTGGTGTACTCACGAGTATGTGTATTCTATAGCGTACGACAAGACAGAACAACGAAAACATCGGCACGAAAGCACGACAACAGTGTACAGAAGCACTTTTGGGCGTCGCCGACGCGACTAGTCCGTACCCTCCACGTCAGCGACAGACATCTCCGACAGCTCCGTCCGCGGCCGCTTCACCACGCGCAGCGAGTCCTCTTCGGAGTCCTCCTGCTCCTGCGTCTGCAGCGGTAGCGACGCCGCGTATCCCCCTCCTTCGTCGTCACTTCCCTCCGACAGCGACTTGCGCTTCGCCCCCTGGCGCATCGGCGACGCCGCCGCCTTCCCGGCCGGTGTGTCGTCTTTGAGCGTTTTGATTTCTCGCGTCGGCGTCGCCTCCTTCATCGCGCGAGGCTCGGGCTCCTCCACGGGACCCCCGACCTCGCCCAGAGCCTCCGCCACGCATGCACGCATGTCCTGCGACGGCGCCGGCAGCTCCTCGCCCGTCTGCCGCGCCCGCGACAGCACCTCCGACCGCCGCTGGAGCTTGCCGCGCGGGCTCGAGAGCACGTGGCTGTCCTTGGCCCCGTCGTCGGCGTCGTCGTCGGCGTCGGGCACCGGGGTCGCCGCGCGCTCGGGCGACGGCGGGTACACAGCGAGGATGACGCTCGTGTCGTCGAGGGACACGCACGGGGCCGCGGAGCGCGTCGACGCGTCCTGCTCGCCGTCCATGCGGAGCAGCGACGCCGTCCCGGGAAGCCTTCGCAGGCCCATCAGCGGGGCGGCGGGCGGAGGGGTGTGCGCGGGCTCCGCCGCCGCCGAGCCGTCCGCGACGGAGGGGAAGGAGGGGAGGGTGCGCTGCGCGGGCGGGGTCGCGGGGAGCGGCCGGAGCGCGCCTTCGACTTTGAGCCATGGGTGGTCCAGCGCGCTGGTGAGCGACATACGCTTGGTCGGCGAAGACGCGAGGAGCGCGCGGATGAACTGCTCCGCTGTGTGCGCGGTCAGCTCGCGTGACGAGGGAGAGGGAGGGGGCACGCACCCTGCTCGCTCACGTCGCACTCGTACAGGAGATTCCACTGCACCTGGCGGTTCATGATGATGGCATGGATGCCCGCGTTCGGCGGGTCTGCGTTGAATGGGGTGTCTTGTGTGAGCCTGAGAAGAGAGAATGGTCAGCACGCGGCCGTCGATCGCGTCTCCCGGACGGACGCACATGACATAGACGATCACGCCGACGCTCCAGCTGTCGACCAGGTTCGAGTACCCGTCCGGTGTGGGAAACGCGTCGTGCGCGGCCACTTCCGGCGCAAGATATGTGGGGGTGCCGCAGAACGTCTGGACACGCGTGTTAGCGACGATGAACTCTGCCTCACAAAGATGCGCACCTTGAGGACCGTCTCGGAATCCATCGCCTTCGCTAGCCCAAAGTCGGCAATCTTCACGTTGGGCGGGTCCTCGCTTGTCAAGAGGATGTTCTCCGGCTTCAGGTCGCGGTGGACGATCCCTTGCTCGTGCACGTACTGCAGACCGCAATCAGAGAGCGGTTAGGTGGTAAGCAGAGAGGTGCTCACGGAAAGGGCGTCGCAGATCTGGTACGTGATCCGCTGCGTTTCGGCCTCCGCTGTAAAGACGGTTAGCGCATATATCCAGGCAATAAATGAGGCGGAGGCGCACGCAGCCCACGGTCTGCGTTGGTGATGTACTGGAGCAAGTCTCCGCCAGAGACGAGTTCCATCACCAGACCTGCATACTCGGATCGTCAGAGCTGATCCACCAACTGTCCAGGCCGGACTTACTCAAGCTATTGCTCTCAAAAAAGACCTCCTTGAATTCGCATATGCGTGGGTGCTTCATCTGACTCAGGATCTCGATCTCCCTCCGGAAGTTCGGCGGTAACTTCGCCATGGGGTCCGTGTCCTCCCCAGCCGGCGCGTCGTCGTTGCCTCCGCCTCCCACGGCACCGTCTTTGGGTTCGGTGTCCCGGGCCCCGGCCTCGCCGTCGTCCTTGCTCTTTGCCCGCCTGCGGTCCGCCGGCGAGGCGATTTTGCGCAGGGTCTCCGCCTGAATGATCTTGACCGCATACCACTTGTTCTCCTCCCGGTGGAGCGCCTTCATGACGTGCGCGAACGTGCCGGACCCTAGCAAGCAATGCAGGTCGTACCTGCTCTCGACGCTCGTCGCCGCGTTCGCGCCCACCTTCAGCCTGAAGATGTACCCTGGGTGCGCCGTCAGCGCACGGCTCCGCGGCCCGGGTTTGTGTGCGCGCCGTGGGACGCACCGAAGTCCTCGTGGGCGCGGGCGGGCGTGCTTTCGGTGCCGAGCCGGAGCTCGTTCCCATCGTGGAGGAGCATGGTCTTGCTCTGCCCGATCTCATGTCTGTTGATCTGGGGGCGCGTCGTCAGTGGGCGGTGCGGCACGGTGCGGCGAGATCGGGATACTCGCGTACGTCCCGTTCGAGGAGAAGTCTGCGACGGTGACCGCGACCTGCGGGGAGAGGTCCCCGTCCCACTGGATCGAGCAGTGCTTCCCGCCTGCGAGCGGGCGGTTGCGTCAGTCAGCGGGGCGGGCGCACGGAGGAGCGGGCGCAGACGCACTGATGGTCTGCGAGCCGAGCACGACGTCGTTGACGCCGGGCTTGCGCCCGATGCGGTACGTGCGCTTTGTCCTGAAGAGGTCGATGCGGTTGATGTGCGGATTCGCGGCGTTGCAGGGGATGAGCACGCCCCACAAGTCGTCGTCGGCCGGATGTTCGGTCTGGGACACAAGCTGGGTCGCGGCCTGTGTCTCGAGGGGCTGTGTCTCCTCCATCGTCGGTGGGGTGTATTAGGGTACCTATCCGGGACGATGTCAGTGAGAGGCGAGCGCATACAGCGGGAGAGGCGTACGCGAGTGACTCGGGTGGTGTCTTGTTGAGGTCTGGCGATGATGGCAGAAGGTCAGACGCGGTCAGGGGGGTTGAGCGTGGCCGGGCCGGAAAGACGTTCCGCGGCGGGCGCAAAGGTCTGTTGGCACGTTTTGGGTTGTATGGAGGGTGGAAAAAGCTGCTTACAGCTTTATGTCTTTGGTGCTGCTTTGCTCAGCTAGCAACGGAGGTGGACAAAGGCCGCGCGTATGAGTGTTGCAGTACAAGAACACCGTCCACCTGGCAGCTGGAGATACAGAGGGTGCTAGGCTAGTGGGTGGGTTTGTCTCGTGGTTGTTCATCGAATTTAGTGTTGGTTTCATTGTGGGACGTCCGTGAACATAAATGGGCTCCCGTTCTTGGCCAGGAACGCATCGACCTTAGTCCTGTACGCGTGGAGACGCTACAGGAACTCAATTTCACCCTCGCAGCGCCACCACTTCTGATACCGGGGGCACTCCAAGAGGATGTGCGCACTCTGTGGGCTCGTTCGCGAAGAACCTCTTCCGGAACGATCCTGTGGGCGTGTGGTTGAACGTTGAGTACAGCGCTGCGGCAGAGCCATCCTGGTTATCGACTGTCCGTGTGTTTCGAGCGCGGCGCTCGTGGTGTGTTTAGGTGGGTCGAACACTCGCATCCCTGCGTATCGTGCTCGCGGTGCTATTTTTTTCCAGTCGTACTTTAGTTGGACTGCGAGGAGGTGCTTCGCATGCGCAGTGCATGTCGGTGTCCCGGATGGTCTCACAGACCTGCTTCATTGTGAAGCCTAGCCCCATCCCCTGAGCCATCATCTCCGTGTCGTTCTCCGCACGCAATGCCGCGCCGCAGGAGGGGCTTTCCCGACCGATATGCTCGAAAGCCGCGCCGCTACTATGGCAGCGTGGTTTTGCATGGTCCTGCGTCTGGCTTGGTGCTTTCCGCGGCCGTACGACGCTCACGGTTGCGCTGGAGCTCGCGCACCCTCCTCGGCAAGCGCGGTACACTGGAAGCTGGGATTTCTGCGAGAAAGGCCGCTGGGACGGCGCATACTTACAGAGGTTCGGTAGACAGTGCGTGCGCAGGATTTGAGGGAATATGCACCAGATGTCAGGCCACCCAGGTCTCAGATCCCCTTGGGCCTTGGCGTACGAAGCATTTGAAACCGCCAAGACATTGTTGATAAAACGCGTCTTCGTCCTTGTGACGATGTTCATGACGATGCAGAGTGGGGAGACCCGTGAGCAGTCAAAAAGCAAGTGGTGCAGAGGCGCGGACTGTCAGGGACTGTCGGATGAGGGTGACGAAACCTCAGGCGCCTATGCGCCGGCCCGGAGGCGGTAGCCCAGCCAGTAAGTGTCTCCTGTTCTGATTCACCGCTCTCTCTCTCCTTGCTCACCCGCTCTCCACCTCATCTAATCAGTCCACCGCACCTGTCCGGCGTGGTCTGTCTTCGTGCCGAGCCCCGATTTTGCGGCGGGCATCGATTGGTGCGTATTGTGGCGTGCTATGTACTTTCCGCTCGCTGTGTTAACCTTAGCGGCCATTGCTCCCCTGTCGGCGACCAGATCGTTAATTTCTGCGGGCAGGCCCACTCCCTCTCTCAACCGAAAGCTTTCTCTCCGAATTTCCTTCTCGCTCGACATGCTCTCGTTCGCTCTCGCTCTCGCCCCCCTCCTCGCGGCCATCGTCCCGTCATGCGCAACACAGGTCGCGGCCCCAGCGACGCTCGCATCCCTCTACTCCCTCGCGACCAGCACCTCCATTCCCTTCCCGTCCGCGACACTGAGCAGCTCGGATGCCCAGTCCTTCCTTGTCTCCGACTGGTCACTTTCCAAGGGCAAGATTCAGCAAGGTGCTGAGAACCTCGCTTTCGTTGCCGACCCCTTCCCAAACAAACCCGCACCCGGATCGAGCAACACCTCCACCGGCCCAGTCCTGCAAGTCAAGTATGCGGCGGGCGGAGTTGGCAGTAGTAGCAGCGGCGCACAGCTCTTTACGCTCTGGAACTCGTCAAATGCGTTCAACAGCATGATGATCTCCTACGAGGTCGCATTTGACTCCAATTTCGACTTCGTCAAAGGCGGGAAGCTCCCTGGTCTTCGCGGAGGTCCAGACCCTAATGGGTGTTCGGGTGGAGATGCAGCGACTGGGACGAACTGCTTCAGCACACGGCTGATGTGGAGGACAAACGGCGCCGGAGAAGGTACGTTCTCATCCCACCCATTCTCTTCATCGCTCCCCTGGTCCGTTCCAGAGTAAACCTACTGGCGAGACAAGTGCTGAGTTCCCTTCAGTGTATGCGTATATTCCCACCCCCAACAACATATGCTCCAACTCCGACTTCATCTGCAATGACGATGGTTTCGGCACCAGCATCGACCGTGGTTCCTTTTCCTTCACGACCGGCCAGTACGTCCTTCAGATTCTTTTTAAAAGCTCTCGTAACATATCCTGGGGTCAGGTGGCACCGCGTCACCCTCATGGTCAATCTCAACAGTCCCACGAGCACCGTCAACGGCCAGGTGCAGCTTTAGTAAGTCGAGCCCCCACTCTGCATCTCCCTTGCAACGTTGTGGAGGCTGACACGCTTCAGTTTCAACAACGTCCAGGCCCTCAGTGAAGACGTGTTGTACTACCGCTCCGTGTCCTCGCTCTCGGTCGGTGGCATGTACTTCTCCACCTTCTTCGGCGGGAGCGACGACTCCTGGGCGCCGCCGTCGGACTCGAACGCATACTTCCGCAACATCGAGCTCTGGGGCTCGTCGGCCGCCTCGAACCTCACAGGCGCCACGGTCAGCGCTGCGCCCGCCAGCCATCGCCCCGCCTCGGCATGGGTTGCGGCTGTGCTCGCAGCGGCCTGCGCGGCGCTCGGCTCTGTCTTGTAATTGGCGAGTCCCCGTGCACAGACCTCCGCTCCCTTCGTGCATGCTCTTTACGCATAACATTGTGGACGCTTAGACGCCGCCTGTACCTCGATACCACCAGAGTGCTTACCTACTCAGTAGCTTACACTCCCGCGCTACCCTCTAGTCGAACACGCATCTACCTACCCCTCGTTGTTCTTGCTATCGGATATTGTACCACTTCGTCCTGCACTTTTGACGTTCGACTTTGTGCTCGAGGTCGCTCGAAATTCTGATCGCCCCTGTGAGTGGGTGGTCGATTGTCGGGCGGCGATCGAGGTGTGATCTTGGCTGATCCTCCGGTGTCTACGGTGCGCACGGATGCGTTCATCGGGGCGTTCGCCGAGCCACGACGCCATATGTAGTAGGCACGATCGAAAGCACATGTCGACTTCCCCGTTGCGCTCGGGGCGGCGGTCCTAGTCCCGGGGGCACGAAGCGGCCTGCGCCAGCCTTGGTTTGGGAGGCATTCTTCAACGGGGGTCGATCGAAAGGACCTCCATCGCCCGAGATATGGACGAGTATGAACACGCACCACGCCGCCCGGCTCGAGACTGAAGTACTAGTATGCAAAAACGTAGGGAAGAGAGACTCGAGCACACGCGATGTCGACCTACGTCTATAACGGATATCTTCATGGGGAATACCCACCGGCCAGTGTTGTTCGAGAGGTCCAACCGAACGATTGGCTCATACTTCCGCGGCACACAGGATACCTCCACTGCATGATTTATCATGTGAAGCCCGAGATATTCAAGAGAGACGGGGTAATCGGGTTATGACCCAGGAATTTTACTGTCCGAAAGTGGAGGGATGGGAAATGACGAAGCCGATCCCGTCCGCGCGGTAGGTGTCGGGGATGATCGCCAACTCCGCGAACGTTTGGTTCTGGAACCGCGTGGTATCGAATTGGATGATGTTCTGAGGGAGCATTAACGATGAAGTCATGAGGAAGAGACATATTAGAGGCCCACCTGAGATCCGGGAGTGTACTGAGGCCACGTCGACCCTGTTGTATGCAGAGTCGTTAGCGCAGTGCGGACAGTTGAAGATTGAGTCCACGTACGAGGTGTGCCCTTCCCATCGTTCGGAGTGAGGCTGGTTGCGAAAGACAGCCAGTAGTCCATCATCGCCGAGCTGAGCTGCTTCACCTGGGGGTTGAGAGTAGTCTGCTGTACCGTGCCGTAGGCATACGAGATCTCCGTAGAGTGGTACACTGAACCTCAATGGTCAGCGCCCTCGCCATGCAACAACAACACTGGAATCTACTGACCTCCCAGGTACGGAAAGAGGGCCGGCACCACGTTCTGGTCCGCAAAGAGGTATCCAAACGCCGGAACGCCGGCCTTGCTTGCGGCTTGGATCCACGCTCGACGCGGAGCCTGGAACGCAGCATCTCCCATGAGCGCCGCGCCGCGCTTGTACTCAGCCCCCGCGCCGAAGGTCTCGTTGCCCGTGCCGAAAGGCGAGCCCGCGGCAGGGTTGTCAGGGTAGAGCGCGAAGAACTCCGCCATGTCGTCGGCGAACCATTGTGGGATCGGGTCGAGGAACGGCTGGTAGAAGGCTGCACAACTCGCAAGGATCTCCTCAGTGGTGTTGAGATCTGCGGTGAAGAGAGTGCCTGGGCGCGGCGATGAGGGCAGCAGGCAAATTGGGGAGACAAACGGCGTACCTTCGTCGAGATTCGTGCCGGATATGAACGGGAGCTTCGCATAGTGACCTGCGTCCACGAGACGGGACGGAAAGTCCGGGACCACACCCCCTGGGCCATCGATGACGGGGACCCACTGGAACACCTCGTTGAGCGAGTTTTGGGCTACTGTCTGGGCGTCGTACACGTCCTGGATGGACGCATTGCGAGCACATTCGAATTGGTCGCCCGTGGTAGATCCGGCGCATGAAGGAAGATTAGCAACGAAGGTGTCCCATACAGGCTGGCGGCGGAGGGCATCTTGGAAGGTGTTTGATCCTCTCGAACCCGACTCGAAAATCTGCGTGGAAAGCCCGGACAGTGTCAGAGTATGTGTCGCTTGATGTCATGATAAGACTTACGGCGGCACGAGCTAGTTTCTCGAGGTTTGAGTTGAAGAAGAGATCCGTTATAGAGATCGCGCCTGCACTCTCGCCGAAGATAGTGACCTGAAGTAAAGGGGACACTCTTCGAACCCCGTCTTGCTTGGTGACAGGGAGGATACGCACCTTCGACGGGTCGCCACCAAACGTGCTGATGTGGTTCTGGATCCATTTCATTCCAGTGAGCTGGTCTTTGAGTCCCAGATTAGTCGCTCCACGCCTAGCAGCCTCTGCGCCTTGTGGGAACCCAAGCGGACCGAGGCGGTAAGCAATGCTGACATAAATGACGGGTGTCCCCTGCGCCAACCACAGTTGTCAGGACCCACGCCCAGAATTGGAGACGTCATACATACACGTGTGACACTCTGCGCAACGAGGTCGGTCGCGTCATAGATGGACGTCTGTCCGGACCTGAAGCCGCCACCGTAAATCCAGGCCATAACAGGGAGCGAGTCAGTCTTGGTGGTTCCCTTAGGCCGGAAAATGTTGAGGAAGAGACAGTCCTCCGCAGTGGCACCGACGGGAGAGGACTGCCGGGCGGCGGTCAGAGTACAGCGCGCGCATTGAGAAGATGATGGACTCACGCTGGGTGGTTGCGCGCATGCCGGCCCGAAGCTCGTAGCGTCGAAATTTGTGGTATTGATGGAGTTGACTATGACGGGGGGCGCAAAGCGCAAGTCACCTACCGGCGGCAGCGCGAAAGGTATGCCTGCGTCAACACACGAAAGTCAGCCACCACCTCGTGCTCAACGGGGCTAAGCATGCGCACCTCCGAAAAACTCAACGGCACCAAGGCCCGAGGTGGTGCCCTTCAAAGTAGTGCCTCCAAACTGCACTGTCGGAGCAGCCAGGACTGCAGAGGTGCAGCCCAGGAGGGTCGCGGAAAGCACAGAGAGGAGCATGGTCGAGAGCACGTCTTCCCGTGGCTCCTCGGTAGGTGGCCTTTTATAGGAAGCGGCGGGCCACGGTCCATCGGCATTCGGCGTGGCTACCATCATCCATAAGCCATGTTCACGGAATCCCTCTAGTCGAGGCACGGATCAAGCGGTCAGCTCATGGGATCAAATTCGAACGCGTGCGGGAGCAAAGACAACGCACGGGGACACGTTCATCATGCTATGCTCGGACGTTGCCGGTGAGAGGCCGCTCGACGCGGCTCGAGTCGGCCGATGGATTTGCTGCGTCCACAGCCTATGTGGTCGAATGTCAGCACTTATGCGTAGGTACTTGCCAGATGCGCAGTCCTGGCCGTCACGGGCTTGATGTCCGCTACTTGAAACTTGAAGCTGTTCCCAGGAACGTGGGAAGAGAACCATGGGTTGCGCTGTTCGCCTCTCGGTGCTCCATCATAGTCCGGCTGTAATACAGTGCAAGGGCTGCATAGCTCGAGTATCACCGCCTGAACCTATACTAGACTGGAGCGCGGGTCGTTTGTGAGAGAGAAGTTCAGTTGACATCAATGGACGACGAA
>NW_025954409.1:0-38197 GCF_022376455.1 Epithele typhae | reverse complement strand
ATTCCCCCCGACGTCGCGAAAGCGAGAACGAAGAACAAGGACAAAGACAAGGAGAAGAAAGCGAAGGGATCCGGCGGCGGCCAGAAATCGCAGACGGAGCGCCTCAAGACCGTCGTCCGCAGGCCGCCGAACCTGCCCGAGGACATCTTCTGGCAGAGCGTCGCGCAGTGGGTATCGGAGGAGACGGTGACGTGGAAGACGTACTGTCCGGGCAAGTTCAAGACGCGGTGCGTGTTCCGAAAGAGCTGTGATTGCGGAGACTGACTTGGGGCGCGTCGCGGGGCAGACTGAATAAGGAGAACATCCCGTCGAGGGCGTACATCGCTTTCAAGGAGGAGATGACGTTGGCGACATTCAGCAAGGAGTACGATGGACATATTTTCAGGGATAAGGCTGGTGCGCCTCTCGTTCTATCGCGGCGAGTATCCCACAAGCCAATGCTCGAACACAGGAAACGAGTCGGTAGCGGTCGTGGAATTCGCGCCGTTTCAGAAGGTACCAAATGAGAAGAAGAAGGCGGACAGTAGGGCGGGGACTATTGAGAAAGGTGAGCACATCCGGCTCGGCCTCTCAAAGTCACGTCTGACTGTCTGGCTAGACGAGGATTTCATATCCTTTTTGGAGTCTCTCAAAGAGGCTGCGTCCAAACCGTTCGACATGGACACCTTGGACACTTTGAGTACGTATCGTGCTAACTTCTCTCTGCTTATCCCCCTCATCGCCCCGCGCAGTCGCCTCGACTCAGCCTGCTCCCGCGCCCACGACCACCCCGCTTCTCGAGGCCCTCAAAGCCGAGAAATCCGCACAACGGGACAAGGACGCTATCCAGCGAAACCACGCGCATTACAAGGACTCTGGCGCTCTCGGAAAGAAGGACGACAAGAAAAAGGCTGCCAAGGACAAGGCCGCCACAGCCGAGGCCGCTGCGGGCAAAAAGCCTGGCAAGAAGGCACCCGCGGGGAAGGCGCAGGCGCATGTCCAGCCACAGGCAGGGTCAAGCAAGGACGCGGGCGCAGGAAAGGGCGCGGAGGGGAAGGGAAAGCAGCCCACCGCGATTGTGAAGCCTCCAAAGCCCCCGAAGGAGAAGAAGGGTCCGCCACCCTCGGCCACGGCCACCGCTGCACCATCCTCGTCTTCGGCTTCTGCTCCCGCTGCAGCAAACGCTGCCGGGCCGTCTTCCCCGGCGACAGCAGAGGCGGCGGCTGCAACACCTGCTGCTCCCCGTCGATCGCGTCCGGTGCTTGGTATTGCGTCGCGCCAGTTCGAGGCCGCTCTCAGTGGCGCAGGAGTCGAACGCAAATCTCGCCGAGAGAAAGACAAGGAGAAGGAGAAGAGCAAGGAAGCGGGAGAAGCTGGTGCGGAGGCGGTTCCCACTCCCAAGGTGAAGGAGGAGATGCCCGCTAAGGAGAAGGAAAAACGCGAACGACCGTCGAGGCAGCAACCTACAATACTGTCGCGCGAGGTGCAAGGAGGGCTAGCACCCCTGAAGATCCTAGCGAGAGCTGCCCCAGCAGGCGACGCTGCTACGACGACGGCCGAAGTTGCAGGGGACGGTGTAGCTGCTTCCAACGCTGGCGGAGAAGGTGGCCGTGGTCGAGGTCGGGGACGAGGAAGAGGGCGTGGACGTGGGAGGGGCGCAGGCGGCGGTTGAAGATTTGTTTGGTGCGTTCGTCCCTCTGGATCAACGCGAAACCCCTCCTTCGCCAAAATAAACCCAGGATGGTGGGATGGCCTTCATGTTGTGTGTCGTGCATCGAGCGGAGTTGTATAATTGTCAACGAGGTCGAAAGGGAATGAAAGCATGGCTACTACGTCCTTGTCACATCGATCGCGGTTCGAGAATCATCTGCACCCGAGCTCAACCCGAGCTGGCCATCCCAAGCCTCAGACGCTGGCTTGTCCCTCTCTTCCACCGTCTCTATCACCATTTCGCTGTTTTCATCCCTGCAGACAGCTTTGGGCTTCTCTGCCTGGCAAGTATCGAGTACTCACCCTCGTCCTTCCCATCTTTTCCAGTCCCTCTCGCCGATTCGGTTGCCCCAAATTTACCAATTCGCCTTCATGATCTCCCAATACTCTTCACCGGCCGGGACTGTACAAAATCGACAGCATTCAAGCCGACTTTTTCGTCGCGAAAATTCCATTGCTCATCTGGAGAACGATGCGATTCCGACAGCGCGCATATAGTCACACTGTTACCTTCCTCCAACCCGGTCTCTTCACCTCCAACGTCTTCTCCGGCTCCTTCCACCCCTGCAGCAGACGCTTCTCCAGAACCCTCAGAACATGTTGCGGCACTGTTAATTCTCGAACTCTCGCTAGGAATCACGTCTCCACCAACCAACCTTTTCACTCGGATGATCAAGCCTCTTTCGCGCAAAGGTTAGATGCGCTTCTACTGCTATGCCAGGTCGATCAAGTGTCTGCTGAAAGAGCCGATCGGCGCCCACTTTCTCAACCTCTGACTATCGAATCGAGCCCTGTCTCTGAAGATCATGGACGGCATGCCAACTTGCGCGTTCAATATCGTACCTCACAAGTCATCAAACGAAAACTCGACGACGACAACACCACGACCAAGAGACGGAAACTCTCTCTGAGCTCGAACCATCGACATCGAGTGTCTACATTACAGCCCGCTTCAACTTTATCAGGTGCTTTCAAACTACACGCTGCTCTACGCCCGGCAAGCCTGAGACGCGCGGACTCCCTGAAATCTGGCGTTTCTTCTTTAGATGTCGAGGATGTCCTGAAAGAGGTGAGTTCGAGCTCCGTCCAAATTGAAACGCCTCTTCATATCAATGCACAGGTCATCCAAAGCATCGATATCAAGTCCGGCTCCGCCAAGCTTCATCTAGACGTCACGAAGGCCCTTTGTCCCCACGACTCGTACGCACCCACCGTCCCAACTACGCCTACATCCGTCGGCACGGCACCTACTATTCTCAAACAGCTCCCGCGCGTTCCTGCCCTCTCGCCAATCTCCCTATCGTAGCCCCACCTCCCTTCGAGATGATTCCTCGTGCTCCGCTCTCTGCCGACGAAGCTTCTGAGCAAAGGATCGCCCGGCTCCTGCACAAGGAACGAGAGCAACGAATCGCAGACGGCTTGTACTCGGTGTCAAAGGCGCCAAAGAAGCGAGAGTACGAAGAAGAGAGGTTCTGGATGGACAGCGACGAAGACGAAATGCACGATGGGGACGAGGAGGTGTCCGCTTCTCAGTCAGTATCTTCTGCTGCCGACGTCCGTCGTGCGTCCATATGGCAAGACGAGATCGACCTTCATCTCGAAGAAACGCTCGTTCAAGACGTCATGACCTGGTTTCTAGAGGTGTGTTCTGCTTTCGCGTTTCGCTCCCCGCCGTTGGCTAACTATATGCGCCTAGGTCATGCCTCCAGAAGACGACGAAAGTCGGACGACCTATTCTCCCGGAGACCTCTACGACCTCCTGTGTACTTCCGAGGACACTCGCTTCCATGCAGGCCACCTGTTCTTGCGGTACATGCAGTCCTCGGGACTAGCTGGGCAAGCCTCTTTCGCCGGCGAGGAGGAAGAGGTGACGAGGTGATGAACCGGAAGCTCTCGTGTGGGAGGTCGCGCTTGCCTGCCTCGCGATCAGCATCAAGGTTTGTGGCACTCATGGTCGCCTCTAAACGCCACGCTAACTGTGCGCCTCGTCCAGTTCCATCGCGACGTCCTTTTCCCTCTCGAGATCATCTTCGCCGAAGAGTTCCTCCAGCTCGCGCACCGCGGCACCGACTTCGACGCGTTCGAACACGCGCAGCGCAGCGTCTTGGACGCCCTCCATCACTGCGTGGGGAGCGCGACTCCCGCTGCGTTCATGGAAGAGCTCTGGTCCGCACTCCCGACGCTTCGCCGGCTCATGGGCTTCGATGACGGGTGGAGAAAGGTCCAGCACGAGGCGTGGATCGTCATCGCGGGAGCCCTGTTCGGTACGTGGACTGCTGCGTCGAGCTGGATGCTGAGCTGATGCGCGTCGTCGCAGACCCCGAAATGTTGCGCTTCCCCCTTTCGCTCGTCACTGCCGCGGCCGTCATGGAGGGCGTCGTGAAGACGTTGTGCGAGCGGTTCAAGGATAGAGGTGTCGATGGTCGAGGAAGACGCGTCGACGACCGGGATGCGAAGTGGATAAGGAAGGCCGCGGTGAAGCAGTCTCGGGGCGTGCGGTGGGACGTCCGTGACGTACTCCACATCAATGAGGTATTTTTGTTGCGTTCGAGGTCAGATGACGTTAAGATACTCATGCACGCTGTGTTCAGGACGAACTTTTGACCTGTCAAAAGTGGCTAGGGATACCTGAGATGTGAACGAGCGGAAGCTGGACTACATAGCATCGGTAACGCGAATTTGGGACGAAGGCCGTGATTTGAAGGCAACGTTCGCTTGAGCTTTCGAAGACGCTTTAAACTACATCGAAATGTCATACACCCTCATCAGATCCAACCCTCTGCTTCCTCCACAACCAGATCGCGGACGAAGTAAAACCGGACATCCCCTTCTTTATCGTCATGAATCATGAGCCTCGTGCCATCGTCCGTGAACGTCACCGAGTATCCAGACATGTCTTCAAGCGCCGGGATGCGGTACAGGCGGCCGTCCTGGAACCTCCAAAACCACCAAACGTCGGACGCGCGCTTGCCACCGACTGAGACAACGATGCCCTGTGAGCGCGAGAAGGCGTCACCGACGAAGATACGGAGCGGAATCCGGGTACGAAGGGGATCGTATACTCGCACCCCGGTTGTGGTGTCCACGATGGAGTAGGTGTGCGAGGTGGAATAGAAAGAGTCTTTGCATTCGTACGCATGGCAGAGCGCGCGAGCTCCATCGGAGGAAAGGGCGACCGTTTCACCGAAGTCGGCAAGGATTCGCCGTGCAGCGGTTGGCTGCTCGTTCGCGCTGGGGAGGGGCTCGAGCCAGAGGTACTCGTCGGCCGTGCATGCGAGAATGTCGGTCTCGTCACTCCGGACGCCGCGGCGCAAGACGGCGCAACTGATGACGAGATCGCCGTCGTGAGCGACGTAGAGACCGAGGGAGTCGTAGTGAAGATGGCAGTCCCCTGTGGTCAAGTCCCACGTGACGATGCGGTCGTGGAAGTTGGTGGACTTGGACTGGTCGAAGGGCGTCAGGAAATACGAAGTGTGGGATAGGACATGACGACCATCCGGAGAGATGGAGAGCGATTCTATATCGCGTTCACGCCTACTCGCCCGGCCCTCCGCGCCGGGGATCTTCGGCGGAAGAGAGGGAGCATGAAGGGCACGGGTGTGTGACAGAGTTGCGGCATCCCAGAGATGGACGTCCCCGGAGTCCATCAGGACGGCGATCTGGGCACTGTCCGGAGTCCACGCGACCTTGAGGATGCTTCCGAAGTGCCCAGTGCTGATTTTCCCCTGCTCATGAGATGATCCTCGAGCTTGATCGCTAGTGCGTGATAGACTATACACGTTGACGTGCTCGTCGTACTGGCGGCAGTGCATGAGCTGACTTCCGGAAGGAGTGAAGGCAAGTAAAGGCGCCGCTGGGTAATCGGTCATATCGTCCCAGAACCACTGTTCCAGTACGAGTGCGGGCTTCTCGTCGTGACATATGTCCCAGATGATCACTGATCGAAGGCATCGGGGGAATTCGGGATACATTGCATCGGTTGAGACCGAAACGCTCGCCGCCCATCGGTTGTCTTCAGAGATAGCTGCGGTGTCAACGCCAACCAAATGTCCAACCCGCTCGTCACCTCGTCGCGCTAAGAAGGAAGAACAAATCTCATCAACTAGCAAATAGAGGGGAATCGTAAAAGCCGGGCTTACCTGAACGAGCGAACGAAACTCGCAGCAGGCCTCGTTTATGAAGAGACGAGAACACCTGCGTCAGCGTCGCTGTCCACATATCCTTGTGGTTTTGTTTCAAGCGCTCCACTACGCAGGTGATGCCTTTCGTCTGCAGAGTGGCGTGGGTTTGTACCAGCTGTGTAAAGTTAAGGATGACAGCGACTTGATCTTGACGGGGTCTCTGCACGTCGAGCCAAGGTAGTACTTCATTGTCGAAGACGACATCCAGAGACTGCAGCGATCGCGGGAGTCCGACTTTGATATAGTCATCCAGTCGAAGAAGGGAGGGACCACGAAACGCCCTGATGTAACTCTCAGTCACTCGTACAGCGAGACGCACGAGGCACGAAAATTCCATCAGATGCAAGCCTGCAGAGGGGCAGTAACCCGTGAGCGATGAGGCTCCACCACGATAGGGAGTTTCAGTCATCAATACCTTCGGCACCAAATGAGGGACATCCAAGTGTCAAATCCACAAGACTCGATGCGTGGGATGTTAGAAAGGTGTTGAAGTGAGGTGAAGGGTCTTCGAATTCCATCTGCGGGACCGCAGAGTACAATGTGCGGTGAAACTTATTGTCACTGCACGTGGGTTCGCATATCAACGTACCTTTACTGTCTGCAGAGGGCTGTGTACTTGATTCCGCGCGGAGTGGAGAAATGAATCTGCCACGTTGCTCCTGAACGTCACGTCGGACAAGCTGAGTTGCCTTAGGGAAGGAAACGCGCCGAGCAGCCTGTACACTGGCAACACTGTGGGAAGGGTCTGCAGGCTGTGTCCTTCGAGGACTACTCTTGTCACCGAGGAGTACTGTCGAAAGCTTGCTATGACACGAGGCGGAAAGCAAAGGAACCATCTAAACTCCCAAGATACAAGGTGAGTGCCGAGATATGGCAGGAGTATGATTGGCGCTGCGTGGGGGAAGTCGTTCGTGTTTGGATCCAAGCTCAAGCCTCTGAGCTCCAGTCGAACAACCTGCACGAGCCGAGGAAGTCCAGAGGGACCATCAAAAGCTGCACGAATCAATGTGAGCTGCTTTAGATGGAAGATAGTGATTTTGCGCCAGAGGTGGAGACGGATCCTGGGGAGCCACGCGCTGCAAACGCGCGCGCAGACTCGGAGAGTCTGGCCATCGCCTTGGCCATCCAATTCATCGAGTATTTGTTCCATGAGTTCCAGGGGTATGTGAGAGGGTTTTCGCATATTTCTGAAGTGGTGGACAGCGATGCGGTGGCAAGCAAGTTGCGAGGCTTCAAGGGAGGACACAAGAAGATGGACGACTAAACAGCGATTCGGCGCCTGCGGCCTGTTCTCAAGGAGAGATGGCGGAGCTGGCATCGCTACTACATTCTTCACACTCCGACTTGATTCCCTTAAGTCTATTTCCAGACCCCGATGATAGTCGATATTGAGCATTGAGAGCTGACCGAGAAGACGTCTGTTTTGGAGACACCATGGCCACTTGTGGACCAGAAGGCGGTGGTGTGCGACCGCCTAACTTTGTAGTGCCAGTGTTCAAACGTTCATACACGCTCCACGTGTTACACGAACCCTGCACAAATGCACACCGACCATATCCTGTTACAAAACACCACACATATCTTTCATCTAGCGCTCTTTCCCGCCTCGTGCCCGCGACCAACACGGACGGGCCGAGACTCACTCGGAGCGCGTTGCGCCTTCCTCCGCCTCCGCCGGAACATCCACGTTGTTGTCGTCGTCTTCCCCGACCGCGTCCTCGTCGCCAAGCGCCATGGGCTCGGTCGAGGCCTCTGGGTCTTCCGGGGTGGCCTCGCCCTGAACCTCAGCATCGCCCTCCTTTTTCTTCCCCGCCGCTTGACGCGCGGCGGCCGTGATGTCCTCACCGAAGACCCTGAGGCTCAGCGCACTAGAAGAGTGCCCGGAAGCAGGGCCACGGTGGAAACAAGCGCACAGAGACGAATGGGATACTAAGAGAGAGATGCGCGAACGTGCGAGAGGCGGGACGTACCTTTTGGCGCGCTTATCGAGCATGAGCGTGACTGAGACGTTCGACTTCCAGATGGGCAAAACAAGCTCGTGCGCGAGGCTGTAGATCGGGATGTCCCGTTCAGTGGCACCAGCAGGCGAGATTTGGGAGGCCACTCACGTCGCACCGCTTTCCAGGCGTCCAGGTTGGAACCGGACAACATAGCTGCCATTGCCTGTGGAGGACGGTCAGCACATCCGCACATGCCCGAGAACGGCACACGCGCACCCTTAGCCTCCACCGCAGACCGGAAGGGCTCGGCGAAGCCCGTCGTGAGTGGGTAGTAGCTCTCCATCATGACCTTCATCGCGGCGAAGTCGGCGGTCATCTGCGCCTTCTGCCCGACGAACGGGAGCACGACGGGCAGGCCCTCCGCGAGCACGCGGAAGTGCGTGTCCGCGGCGGCCGCGCGCTTCGCCTCCGTGCCTTCCTGCTTGCCGAACACCTTCGTACCCGCGGTCATGAGCCGGATGCGCGCAAAGTCGTTGTGCTCGATGACAGACTTGACGACCGCGTTGACCATGTACAGCGAGCGCACGGTGTCGCCCGCCGGGTTGCGCACGAGCATGTTCCCCGCCGGGAAGCTCGGAGCGAGGTCGAAGTTGTCGCTGAGGGTGCGCGTGAGCGGGCGGCGGGCGAGAGGAAGAGGAGGACGCACATGCACGCTTGGACGATCGGGTCGTCGGGCGCGATGAACGTGTACGGGTTCTCCTTGAAGTGCGCGCCCGCGCCCTCCGCGGTCTTGCCCTTCTTGAAGCGGATCTTCTGGTCCTTCTCCTTGCCTTTGTCCATCACAGCCGCGGCCGCTTCCCCTTCGGGCGCGTCGACCTCCATCTCCGCTGCGGGCGTGGCGTCGGGGTCGTCCATCGCCTCTTCCAGGAGCTCTTCCTCGGCGTCTTCAGTCGGCTCCTGCGCGATGCCGGAATCAAGCTTCGGTTTCTTGATCTCCTCTCGGTCGAGGCCCTCCACCGCGTCTGCCGTGCGCTTCGCGTCCCTGTCCACGGCAGAAGCTGTTAGAATGCCTAACTCGCGCGCGCGACCGGGGCCTCGACTCACGAGTGCTCCTTCGCGGGTCCCTCAGTGGCCGTGGGCTGAGCGCGCCGCGCCGGCGGCGTCTTCTGCAGAACGGCAATGAAGAACCCGCCGGTGTCCTGCAGATGCGGGTATATCCGGAAACTGGGCCGAGACCGCGTCAGCGCGACCGTGCCTCACACGGGACAGGTGGCAAAGGGGAGACGCACCACCGCTCCAGGCCGAGCGTCCGCGCCTCTTCCGGGCTCGGGGGCCAGTGCGACTCGAGCATCTTGCTCGCCGCACGCGTCTTGTCGTCGAGGCTGGCGTCGTACTCGGCGAACGTCACGAAGTCCATGCTGATCTCGCGCGAGGTGGTCGGGCGCCAGGAGGTGAGCCCTGGGCGGAACACGAGCCCGGGCAGGTGCCCCGACATGTCCACCAGTTCGAAGCCTGCGATGAGGCCCAGACCGCGGTCGGGCGCGTGATGTGCGAGCAAGCGACCGACGCGAAATCACGCACGACCGGAAGGAGCAAGAAACAGGGTCAGCGCGAGGACATGCGGCGCACGGATGAGGTAAAGGGCGAGCTAAGCGAGCCGGCGGTAGGCGGGCGGGCGGACGTACCGGGGATGGACTTGAGCGCGGCGGCGACGACGGCCTCGTTCTCGACCGGGTTGAGCGAGCAGGTCGAGTAGACTAGGCGGCCGCCCTTCTTCAGCATGCGCATCGCGCGCTGCAGGATCCGGAGCTGCAGACTGTCGGACCGAAGCAGTCGGGACGTCGCGTTGGGGGTGTACGGAAGATTCGACCGGACGTCCGAAGGCGAGGTGAGGTGACGACGACGACGACAAGCACATGAGCACAGTGCAGCGGCCAGCAATATCACATCTAGGGAACGCACCTGTGCAACCCGTTGCCGTCCATCGGGCTCCAGTGTTTCCAGATACCTGGGTTCTTCCTCATCGTGCCGTCGCCCGAGCACGGCACATCACACAGGACGCGGTCGAACATGAGTTGGTACTGCCGCTTGCTCTGCACACGCTTTTTCGTACCCTCCGCGAACGTCGTTTGCTCTGACGGGATCTTGATCGCGGGGAAGATGGACGCGTCGAGATTGGTGACCATCAGCGAAGGGCTCGGTAAGCGCGCGGACTGGTGAATGAGGAGGTGCGTGCGCTTGTAGTCCGAGTCGTTGGCGATCAGCAGGCCACTGGGCAAGGAGGAGGAGGTGGCGGTGTCGTTGGCATGCAGGGCCTCGAGGAGCTGCGCCGTCTGAAGAACCGGTCCGAGACGTTCAGAAAATTGCGGGGAAAGGTGGGGAATTACGTACCTTGGATCCTGGAGCGGCGCACATGTCAATGACCTGCATTTACTGGTAAGCGAATTCGGAGCGACAGGTGGTCCCCGTTAAATGGGAGACTAAAAGACAGCATCGAAGCAGGTGGTCACTGTTGTGGTACGAGCATGCATGAGGAGCCGTAGATACTGCGTTGACTGGCTCCCAACATACACGGGGGGCATACGCATCGAAGGCATAGGCCATGAGCGCCCCTTCCGAGCCGCCTGTACCACACAAAACACCTGCATAGTACTCACTTTTCGCGAGGTGGATGCAACCTAGTATGACGGCTACAAAGCTAGGTTCGGACACTCAGGTTTCTTGAGTGTCCGAACTCAGCACGTAGACCACCCTGACAAGCGCAGACCGGTTCCACTTACTCGGTGATGAGGTTCGACTTCGAGGAAGAGAGGTGGGAGCATGCTAACTGCTTCTTGTCGCGAGATGTTACCCTACGTCCTATGAGCAATGTTTTACTCTCTTTGAGCACCAAGTGACTCACGACTTCCGTCTCGAACACCAAGAACGAGTGGAACTTTTTAAACTCGGGAGACTTCCTCACGACTTTTTTAGCGACGTTGAACTGCCATGCTAGACCATCCGGATACCTGCAAACGTGAAAATTACCCGCGTACATGATCTATGTAAGCAATCGGGGTGGACTGGCGTATGTGACGTGTGGACGAACCATGGAAGCTGCTGCGGTGGCGACACTGCCTCCCCTTCGAACGCAATGCCCGCCAGGTGTGGAACATGGACGTCTTTAATCGTTTCATTCAGCAATTTCGCAGCCCTTACGGAGTCCATAATGTAGGGTGTTAGTGTTGCTCCCCATACCCAAGACGGAACGGCTCACTGTCGACTCCCTGCGACGCGAAAAGTGGTCGGCAAGGGGTTGCGCATGGTCTCGAACATAGCGTCATACTCGTCTTCAGGCAGGATGGCTTGAGCCTTGTAGTACTTCTCGAGGCGTTCATTCCGCATATTTTCGCGCTCTATCACATCGGTGCGAGCCCACTCGGCATTGCCCCGTCCTCGATTGCCGCCTTTGCTTTTGGCACCGCCTCGTCCTTTCTACAAAATTAATGAGTGCCTCGCCGGTTGAGTACACAGAAAAAGCCTCACCTTCCTTCCCATGGCGTTCAGAGGATAGCGCGGCTACCACCTGGAGTCAATAAGACCGACACTAGTACGCACGCGCAGGAGGTGGCCGGAAGGAGCTGCGCGCCTAAGAAGCGGAAAGATGGCTCGTTATCTTATCGGATGATTATAAAACACAGTCTCTCAGGGTCTCGTGATGCCGTCGACTGGCCTCGCAGCCTGGAATTTGAAAGCTACTTTCGCATATACCCACTCTGTGTTCTACCCACTTCATCCCGTCTTCAATCTCCTCTCTGACTCTGTATATCCTGTTTTATGGCGCCAAAGAAGAACAGCTGTGTGCCTTGACCCTTGGCGGTGTTTTCCCGGAACGCGTCGACCGCGTGGCGATCCTCAGCACGCCCTGAGACATCTTCTCCAATCGCGTTCTTTCCAGCCACAATCCCGACTATGAGCCGTTATGGGGACGAAGTTTGTGGACAAACGTACGTGTTTCATCGGCGTCTTGGGTGTACCCAGATATCCTGGTGCTATCCCACGTGCAGAGCTTCTTTGTTTGTCAAGTCTTCACCTCGTGGCGGATGTTTTGGCGGCGTTCCAGCGCGGCCCAGGCAAGTTCGTTTGTTCCATCAGCCACGCGCGATAGTCCGTCTGTGATCGGGAGGCGGGGGAAGGTCGATGCGTGAGCGGTGCAGGCTCGCAAGCGGTCGTCTCTTCACGGCGACGGCGATCCAGACCAGTCCTAATCCCTATCGCGCCCACAGGTTTCCTGCAGCTTGTGCTCGTACGCGGCAGCCCAACTCTCGCACAATACCCGGCAACTTAGCCTTCTTCGCGGTGTGTCAATTGACTGTTGAAGCCACTCCAGGTCAGCCCCGCGCTATCTGCATGGTCGTCACCACCGCGCTGACCATGGGGATCGTCGCAGTCGCCGATAGCGGAGAGTTCGCTCGCCCCTTGCCCCTCATGACTGCCGCCGTGGTCGCTCCACCGGATTTGGTTGTGCCACACCAGATCGCTGCGGACCGGCCGATGAAACCCAACACCCCCGGCACACAGCCGGGCGGGCGGAAATGGGTCACAGGAGGCGTGTGATAGTTGATGGAGCATACCGCCCGGGATGTCTTCCTCGCACCGGGCACGAGGCGACGTCGTCGTCTTCCACCCGGCAGCGCAACAAGCAACACGAGGCGTACACGCCTCGCGCCTTCCTTTCTCCAGTGGCGCCCAGTGGCCTGGCTCCTCCTCCGAGCCGCTGCTCGTATAAATCAACCTCTGAGGGCGGCTGCAGAGTCCGCCCTCCCCCGTTCGTCCAATCCGCCTCTTTCCTACCTCTCTCCTCCTCTCCTTCTCTTCCCATTGTGCTGCACATACTTGCTCCTTACTCCTCACGACCTCGACGAACACCCACCCTCGATACCTTTACATAATGTCTCAACCATCCAGCTCGCCCTCTTCGTCCTCCGAAACTTCGTCCCCGACTCCGTCCATCTGTTCCCTCGTCGGCGACGAACGCCAGACCATCCTCTCTTACCTCCCTGTCGAAGCCAAGCTCATCGCCGTCGGACCGGCGCGCGTTTACCACGCCCCTTCGGTACCTCCCAAGAGTCTTGGTCCTTCACTGGTCTTCGCGGGCAGCTCGTCTTCGGACGCGATCGCACAGATCCTCATCGGCTCCCAGGCGAGCCGTTTGAGCCAAAATACTGGTTCAGGCTCGTAGATGTGGACGGAGGAAAAGGAATTGTGTGGTTCCACGAGATCCCATCCGACCTCGACTACCAGACGGACAAGCCGTTCTTCCACACCTTCTCTGGTGTTGTGAGTCTCATTTCCATCTCGGCCTCTCATTTCCTCTTATCTCATGTGGAATTTGCACAGTCGCGCATGTTTGGCTTCCGCTTCGACGAAGACTTCGATGCGGACAAGTTCCGCACACGTATCACCAGCCGCATCACCCTCGCTGGTGCGTGCACTCGCGCTCTTGGACAATCCGCAGACGCTGACGTTCGTTCATTTTCCTTCTCCTGCGCGTCGCCCTCCTGGACTCCCGCTCCCACAGCCCCGCGTGCGCAGAGCACAGACGGCCGACCGGCAGCGAAGCCCCTCCCCGCTTCGCCGCCTGCTGCAGCGTCTGCGCCCCTCCCGCGCCCTCTCCCCGAGCCGCCCGCGCGCGACCTCTCGCCAGCTACCGTCGCCCAGCCCCAGCCCCCCTCGCCGCGCTTCAACCAGCCTGCGCTCCAGCACGTCCAGCCCGCACCTGCGCATGAGCGAAAGCCCTCGCGCGGACGCAAGCTCTCTGCAAGCATGATCTCCGCGCCCTCCCCCGGATCATTCGTGCACGTCGCGCACGTCGGGCTCGACGCCCCGCTCAACTCGGTTCCGATCCCCTCCGACCGCTCTCCACGCTCTTCCCCCTCGTCCTCTGCCTCCTCCTCCGCCGTGTCCACACCGTCGTCCTCTCCACCAGGCACGAGCCCTTCGGCGCGCCGCGCGCGCCGCTCGCCGTCACCCAGCCCGCGCAAGGCTGCGCTCGACCTGGACGCAGATGACGGCTGGACTCTGATCTACAAAGAGCTGGAAGGCTTCGGCCCCGACATCCTCGACCTCCTCCGCGGGCGCGACATCAACTTCGTCGAGGGCTTCCTCGCCGGCGCCAAGGCGAGCTTGATGCAGGAGCTCCACAAGACCCCCGAGCCTGCGCCCGCACCCGCACCCGCGCCCGCACCTACGCGGCACCACGCCTACCACCCGCACCCGCTGCAGCACCACTCCGCGCCCTCGTCGACGACCGCACCCGTCCCGCCCGCGTCGCTCTCGGCGCCCACGGCGCCGCTCGTCACGGGCGCGTACGGCCCGTACCCGACCCCGGTCCCGGTCGTCATCCCGGACCTGAGCATGATGGGCGGGGGCGGGGGCGCGCGGAGCGGGGTGAAGCGCACGCCGTCGGGTGAGTCGGCCACTTACGGTGCGCGCGCGTGGGACGGCGGCGCTGACGACTGGCGATGGCGCTCAGATGCCGGCTTCGTCCCGCGCGGGTGCGTGCCTGTGCAGCGGAAGCGGATCCCGGTGTATTATTGACTGTCGCGGCGAGCGACGACGACAAAGGGCCGCGCGCGGCTGTCTTTTTCTTTTCTCTCTGTTGTATCGCCGTTGTCCTCTTCTTCTATTTCCGGTCTTCGTGGTCCACTTATCATGCACGCGCGTCTCGATTTCTCTCGGTGCATAACTTATCTCCTCCCCGTTCTCTCCCACTTACGATATCGGCTCACGTTCATGTTCACGCTCATCGTCCCCGTCCGGCCCCCTCCCACGTTATCGATTAAGGCTGTATCATACGTCGTCCACTTTGTTCTCGCGCTGTACTTGTACGCATTCGATATGCTATCGTCCCAGCACCTACTATCCTACTATTACGATGACGCGCCGCGCTCCGCACCCGTACTACATGTACCGACGCCCCGTCGTCACGAATCACAAACACCGTGAAACATCTCTCACATCGCCCGCCCACACGTAAGACGACGGACTTCCGAGCATTCACCCGCGGCGGCTCTCGGGCGAAGTTGGCACTCGACGCCGGACCTGATCGTCCTCAGCCATTCCAGGGCTTTGAATGCTGCGATCGGGACCAGCGAAAGCCCGTCATGCGCGCAAGCCACATACCATACAAACGAGACCCACCGCACAACGCCTCGGAACCCGCGAAACCTACGCGCTCTGCACACAAACCCTCAGCACGCCCCTCCACGCACGCAGGTGCAGCTTATCGCACGCATACGCACGCCCGGAGCCCTCGTTGGGCCCCCCTGGTTCCCCCTCCCTCCTTCTCCCGTCTCCCACCGCCCTGCTCCGCCGTCCGCGGTCTAGACTCCAGAACGGGGCTCGAGGGGCACCCCGAGAGGCCGTGGCGCCCCACAAGACGTAAGAGTTCATATCTTCAGACTCGGAGCGCGCTGGGAGAGGGACGCGGACGTGCGTGCACGGCTGAGGCCTAGCTATTTGCGTCGCATCGGGCTCGCACGGGGGCCTCCGTCTGCCTTCTGCCTTCTGCCTTCCGGGGGTGCGCATGCGTAGTCGCAGTCGAGGGTCGCGCGCGCGGTGCCCTGCAGCACTGGGGTCGACGCAGGCCGCAGCGCGCAGACTTCCCTCCCCCCGCGGGGTGGCACGCGTCTGCCGCGCTGCCGCGGTCCGTGCGTGTGTGCATTCAGAGAGGCGCAAAGTTCGACGTTCGACGTTCGACCAAGATCGGTGCGGACAGAGCCCTGGATGGTGGCACCTCGATCATCGAACGCGCGTTGAGTCCGTCGTTGGATCCGAGGCCGGTGATCGATCGAGGGGAAGCTCGCTCACGAAAACTTTGTCCGCTGGCCAGCAGCTGCAGGGCCCTCAGCGACGCGGTAGGGCGACAAGGCCCGCCCGTGTGGGATCCCCGATGTCTTCGTATCTTCCTCCGGTGCAGCTGATTTCATGTCGACGGTGCCAAGTTTCCCGCGCGCCGCAGTGCGCGATGTTGCGGCGAAGGAAATTTGCCCGCGCGAGGCGTCATCAAACTTCAAAGGTCGTGGCTTTCGCAAGCCAGTTGCGTCACGGGCGCCCGGACAAAGCGTGGCTGGCCGCGGCTGTGTGACGGCCCGACCGCGGCCCGGCCTTTTCCGATGAACGCGACAAACGTCGCTGCCTCTCAGTCGCGTCGTCCGACGGCGCCGACGAGGATCATCGGATTTACCAGGATGAATTCAGTGCTCAAAGGATCGCTGGAGATCGCCCGTCCGCGCGCGCGGGATCTACGCTGCAGCTTCCTTGTGGCCTGTGGCCTGAGGCCAGTTCTGGCGGGCGCAGCTCGGCGCTTCTTGTGGCGTCCGTGAATGTGGGCGCGCGGGCGTCGGTCGGTCGTCCAAAGCGTCGGGCGCACGCTTCGAAGTTTTGTCGAAGGTGCGCGCCGCGTGATGGACCAACGTCATCGATCGCCGCTGCGTCAAGCTGGTCACTGCGGGAAGCGTGAGCGCGCCGTGTGAACGCGGGCGATCGCGGGCGAAGAGGCTTATAGAGCCATAGAATATAGGATGCCTAGGGGAGACTATTATAGAGCGCAGTTTGGGTCTGCAGGTATGTGAGGACTGCGCGTTAATCCCGCCGCGCCTCGTGATCGCGGCCGCTGCGTATGTATATGATTGTCTGCAGCTGCGCGCTTCTGCTTTGTGTCGCCCGTACCTGGCGTCGGCGTGGTCGCAGCTCATGCAGCGGGTCGATTTGAGTCGAGTGGATCCGATGGTTGGAAGCAAGTCCCGAGCGGAAGATCTGCGCGCGCTCGCCCGGTGCCTGTCGGAATATTGGAGCTCCGCAGCCCCGACATATGTATGTCGAAGCGCTCAGCGCTCGGTGCTGGCCACTTCGGTGCGATCTCCACGAACCACCAGGGACGACGCGCTCGATGCGCGCGCGAGATCGGGGCCGACAAGCCCAAGGTTCACCGACCGTCCTAGCGCCGCCGCGGTGGTTCCGTCAAATCTGCAGCGAGAATTTCGGGAAAATCACGACTGGAACCGCGTTCGATCGACCGAGCTGGATGATCGCCTTGTTTTCTCTGGACAACTGTTCAGGAAAATAAAGAACGTAGAACGTTTTGAGCGGACCTCGCGCGCGGTCGAACACGCGGTGTTTCACCGCCGGCGAACACCCCACGCGCGCGCTGCGCTGCGCCCGTCTTCTAGAAATAAAAGTCTAAGTGGTGGTGTTGGATACACGCCCCCGAGGGTCCGAGGGCTTCTATGTAAGACATTAGCTGATTTAAAATTCCCAAATATGGTACCTCGGCCACACTCCACCCTCCATGCGTCCGCCACGAGGCTCGCGACACAGAAAAACTCTGATCCTCTCCACCGCTATGTGGCCGCTCCGGCGGCCGTGCGTAGGCAACGGCCCGCCCCAAGGTGTCGTCCTGGGGTGCCATCCACCTGCGACTCCCAGCCTCGTGGCCGCAATTCCCGGACCCGCGCCTCGCGAAAAGGGGTTCGCGACCTGTGCGCACCACGAGGCTGGTGCTACGACCGGTAATTCGCTCAGAACCTGCTCAAGTCACGGCCAAAGATCCAATTGATGAACCTGTGCAGATGAAAGCAGGCCTGGTCAGCGATGCGGCGGAAAATGATAATACACGGAAAGCGTCCACAACGCGTCGCCGTCTCAGAGCGTGTCGGCGTGGCTGCGCTCCCAGTAACCCGCGGACAGGAGAGACAGGACACAAAACAACGCTGCGGGGCCACCACGGGTGCACCGCGCGGATCACGGGCGGAGCGCGCGGACGCGCGGGGATGACAGCTTTTGTGCGTGCACACCGTCGCCGACGGTTGCACGTCTGGAATCTGAGACGCCGCATTCTTCGAGAGGGGTGATGCACGAGGCTCACGCCCCGCTCGAGCTGCTGCGCTGGTATTGTTCTCCGCCGTCGGGGAGACGGGGAAACGGGAGATGAAAGTTCCGACGCGAATCGGCGACCCGGTCCGTTCGCGTGCGACGGCGGTGGACAACCACCCACCGCATCGACGCGACATAGCCGTGCGGCGGCACCGCCCGTGCGCGGAGAGTGCGTGCGCGTGCGGGACGGGTGGTGGGCGCGCGCTGTCCCGTGGGGACGACGTCATTGCCGCGAGGCGCGAGCCAAGAGGACATGACGGGGAGGAGACCGGGAGCCCGGCACTGGGGGGCGGGGCCATCGCGATTGTTCGCGGTGTGCGATGCAACGCACGGAAATTTGGATGCCGACGTCATGGGTTTCATAGACATACCCGCGTGCACCCAGTCGCTGACGTCGCTGCGACCCCGATGACTGTGCGCCGCAACGCACGCATGACATCGGGGACGCAGCGCCCGCAGTCTGCAGACATTGACGGGGTTGCACGTCTCGGGGCGCGCGTGCGCACGCACCTCCCATCTCCGCACGCACGCACACGCCCACCTCGTACCGGGAACGAAATGAGATCTCCAACGCTAAGGAGACTCACTGACCAGTAGACCGGGACGAGGATTTTGTTCCTGACGCTCAGCGTCTGCGTGAAGTACGCGCTCCGCCAAAGCAGCCACGCGAGGCGGCCCGACTCCTTCCCGCGGGGCCCGCTCGCCGCGCGCGTGCGGTCGAAGACGGCCTCCCACCCGCCAATGTACGCGAGGCTGCCCGCGTTGCGGAACTCGAACGGCGGGTCCGCCGCGTCGCGCGCCGCTTCGTCCGCGTCTTCCTTCGAGGACGCCGGGGGCGTGACCTTGGGGAAGAGCGCGGAGAGGTTCGGGAGGAGCGGCCGGCGGCCGACGAGCGCGTTGAGCCGCCGCGTGAGGTAGACCGCCTGCTGGTTCGCGACCTGCGCCGTCGCGGGGAGCGGGGAGCGCGCGACCGAGGCGGCATCCCCGATCGCGAATACGTCGGGATCGGCCACGCCCGCGTCGGGGTCGCCGACGCCGCCACCCGGCGCGCGCATGACGACGTTCAGGTGCGGGGTCGTGAGCAGGCTCCTGCGTGCGCGCGGGGTGCGGGGAGGAGGTGGTGGGTGGTTGGAGTGTTGAGGTGCAGGGTGGAGGGGTGCAGAATGGGGTCGGGCCGGGCGGCGGCGATCATGGACCGCAGTGCGGGGCAACAGACGTTTGGCGGCGGGAACACGGACGAGGAGCGAATGCGGCAGGAAAGAACGTTAGCATCAGATCCGCACACGACGACGTCAGAGTTCAGCGTGGAAGGGGATAGAGTACGAGGGTGTTCACGTCACAGAGATCGAAAAGTGGGACGGTCGGACATGAAACGAGGTGCGGAGATCCGTGTCCCGCGCAGAGACCCTCCCCGTGGCCGAAGCCCGAGGATTGCGTAGTGTGGGGAAAGTAGCGCAGTGCGGGGTGTCGCGGGCGTGAAGAAGAGCGGGGAAGACGGGGGGCTGGGAACTGAGGCACTCACCGATTTGTCTTCTTCGCTTCCGTGATTGACTCTATGAGCGGGTTCGGTGCGAGGCCGGTGCTCCACACGAGCATACCAAAGTTCACTGTATCGTAAAACGAGGCAAGTCAGCTGCTTGAGTGGATGCGAAGCGTGACAGGACTGTGGGAGAGCCGTTGCGGAAGTGACAAAGCCACGCGACATACCTTCACCTTCCTCGGTCACGAACATCCGGTCCTGGAGACGATAACATCAGGGACATGCGCGAAATGAAGCCGCGGAGCCACTTCATACAACAGCCCCTCGAACACGACGCGATTAACCACCCAACAGCTGCACGATCGGCGAACGATATCCGAAGATCCATCAATTTCACGCGGAATCGAAGTGAAGTATATTCGCATGATAGACGGCAGCTAACGCTCACCTTTTCAATACGTTCTACGTGGTGTTGAGTGAGTAGCCTGATGCCTTCTCGCTTGAACTTGGACACTGCATATCTAATCGTCGTGGTAGTCAGTATCCAGCACGCGCGTTGAAAAGGCGACATCGTACTCCTGTAGTCCTGCATCGAACCCGCCGAGGATATTCGGGGCGACGTCGTAAAGGTTGATCTTCGCCATCTTCGCGAGAGCGGGATAGTGTTGCGTCATCTCGGTGTGCAGAAGGTCGTGCAGCTCCGCGGAGAATTCAACTCCGGTGGGACCCCCACCAATCACGCAGAAGTTAAGAAGCTTGCGCCGGTCCGAGTCGGTGATGGTGGGCTGGTTTGCCTGTTCAAAGCCTGGAGGCGAAAACACATGGTCAGTGTCATCCACGTGATGCTAGACTTCTTGGCCTCCGCCACGATACTGTCGAGCCACCCCCACAAACACTAAAGCCGTGCCCGTGTGGGCACAGGTCGGGTGAAACGTTTCCAGGCATGTCCTTCCGCTGGTGAGGACAAGGGACTTACATTCGAGGACACGAGAACGGATTCGCCTCGCATCACGGATATCCTTGAGGAAATACGCATGTTCTTTCACTCCCGGAACGTTGAAAGCTAAACGATATGAAAGGGATTAGTCGAAGTGTGCGCAAAAAGAGGGAATGCGGTCTTCACTTTGGTTGTATGCTCCGACCGCAATCACAAGCTTGTCGTATGTCAGTTCGAACTTGTCGGAATTCGCGGAAACTTTGGTCACGATCTCGTTGACGTCCGTGCTTGCATGTGATTCACCAAGTTTGGTTGGCGCCGTCGCAGGAGTCTGGGTCGGCTGATGAGAGAGGAAGAGGGATGGAAAAACGCATATACTCACGCACAATAGCTTCTTGTGCTTGAAGTCTTACAGCGCCGGGGGCGGGTTGAGGATGCGGGTGTTCACTCGGAAGAGACAGTGACTCACCGATGGAGTCGCACCAGGCGGTGTAAGCACTCTGTACAAAGTCGTTTCAGCGAAGACGGACGCGTTCCAAGAAAGAGAGTCGTACCACTTGAGGCGTATAGCGTCTAACCTGCACCGACTATGAGCAAATGACGTCATAACGCAGACGACCAAACGCACAGGCTCAATCGCAGCACGGAACTCGAGAGTCCCGACGGCACAGCTCGCAAGGAGAGGGGTAAAGTTGAAGTAGTTGTTCGGCGACACAACAATCACGTCTTAAAGTCGTGAGGAAAGCGGGGATAAGGGCACGAACTTGACGACTTACTCCAACGCTTCTTGTCCACCGCCCGCAGCACCTCATAACCTCCCCATCCAGAACCTAGAATGACCAGGCGCGGCTTCCCTGTTGTGGCTGAGGAGAAGTACGTCCGTGTTTCTCTGGCTGAGAGGGTGGTGGTGGAAGAAGACCTGAGGGTCGAGGTGGGAGCACGTCTGAGAGATGCGGAGAGGGAGGCCATAGTGGCCGAGGGTACTAAGAGTAGTGGAGCGGTTGTTCAGGAGGGGTAGTACTATAAGAGGTATGTCCGGAGAGGATCGGGAGAGGGCGGAACGGAATCACGGGTAGCGCCACATCCCTTTGACGCCCAGCTGCTGGTTTTATAAGTACCATGACCAGACGCTCCGTAACATATCCTCCGTTCGCAAAGATGGCGCAAGGCGAAGCGCAAACCGTCCATGTCTGGAGCGCCTCGGGCAGCTGAGCGCCGAGCGCCGAGGTTCGGAACAGCACCTTAGCCGGGCCTTCCACGTGACCGGCGTCCGCGGCCGGGTTGCCGTCCCCAATATCAGCTGAGCGCCAGTGAGTGGCCGAGTGTATGCAACTCTTCAACGTTCACCATCCTCTTTCCCGTCTCCTGCCCAGTGCGCGAGTTTCACCCTGGGTCTTACCTGCCCCCCATGGCCCCCGCTGCCCTGATCGCCCACGCGCATCAACGTTTCAACCCTCACACCCCCACCCCCGGACCCTGCAGAGGCTAAAGCAAAACTAACAAGAGCCAACATGCCCATCTGACCTTGCGCATCCAGCACTAGCCAGCACTTGACCCTGATTACCCATCAGCTTTCAGGTCCCGATCCACTGCCGGTACTCCGGCGAACACTACGCAGAAACACACCGGCGCATATAAGAAGCCTTCTCGTCCGCACTCTTGCCGCCGACGCTCGACGGCTCTTCGTGCTCGACGCCCTTCTCTCTCCTCCCTCCGCACCCGCGCCATGGACGACACCGTACCCACACGCCCCTCGGTAGAGAAGGTCGAAGAAGGCCCCGTCCTCCGCGACTCTGCCTTCGCCGACGGCACCTATCACCAGTCCCAACTCTCCCCCGACGCCGTCAAGTCCGGGTTGTTTGCCCGTCCGGACCCGGTTTTGGCAGAAGCCGTTAACAAGGACGCCGATACTGTGGACTTTACCGAGGCTGAGGAGGTGTGTTTCGTCTCTTGTCTCATCCTAGTCGCGTCTCATCTTTCCCGCAGAAAGCCGTCCGGCGTAAGATCGACAAGCGAGTTCTTACCCTTGTGATTCTTAGCTACGTCTGTACGTGTGTTCCCCCTTCCATACCTGCCCTAGCTCACCCCAGTCATTAGTCAATCAGTTCGGTGCGTACTCTTCTCGCCTGTCGTGGTCACGGCGATCTCAGATTGTCCGAACGGCGCATCGGTCACACAGACCGGACGAATATGTGAGTGTTCGGTCATTCTCACGCGTTATCCCAAATCCTGACCGGATCCCAATCAGCGGAAACGCCCATGTCATCACCGAGTTCAATGAGAACTTTGGAGTCACGAGCAACAGCAAATGGACGGTTGCGCTGAGTATCTTCTATGTTGGCTACTGTGAGTTCTCTGCGCATCTATCAACGTTCTTTGAGCCATATGGTTCTCCCCAGGCCTCCTTGAAATGCCCGCGAATGGTGAGTCTGGTTCCGCTCGCATATATATGACCCCTCTCTTAACCACTCGCCACGCGCAGTGCTTCAACGTCACATAGGCGCGAACCGATTGTGGGCGATCTCTCCCACCTTGGCTTTCCTCGGCATGCGGGAGACTAACACTGCCACCCCCGCACTTTCAGCTTCTTCATGTCCATGGTGTTCTGGGGCTTTTCGTCTCTTTCATTTGTGTATGCTAAAGGCTATGGTGCCTTGCTCGCTCTCCGGTGAGTTGCTTACTTTAATCAGATCAAGGCGTGGTATTCAATCAGAGTGCAGAGTGCTTCTTGGCATCGGCGAAGCCGGCTACTATGCAGGAATGATCTACTATCTGTCGTTCTGGTACAAACGGTGAGCCGTTTAAGGAAGCCGTGTAAGTTGAGTTTCTGAAGCACCAATCGGTCCAGGTCCGAGTTGGCTTTGCGCGTTAGGTACGTATTTGCCACTCTACAACGTATCCACTCCCCAACCATCTCCCAGTCTCTGTATGACAGGAACGCTTCCCGGTGCTATCGGTGTGAGTTCTCTTTAGTCTCTTCATGGCCATGGTTTATTCACGCGACGGACTTACAGGGCTTGTTGGCCTTTGGCCTCGTACGCGCGCACACCCCGCTCTTGAAAGGGTAAGTCGTCTTACAGCCTCCAATCGGAATGTTTTTAACCAGTCTCGTGCCGATTAGGTGGCAGTTCCTCTTCCTCGTAAGTTCACATCGCGGGTTATACGAGATTGAAGCACCAAGGTCGCCTTTGTCAGATCGAGGCCATCCCAACGCTCATCATGGCGGTTGCACTCCTGTTCTTCCTCCCGTCTTTCCCCTTTGCCTCCTCCTTCCTCTCGCCCCGCGAGCGCGCCATCGCGCAGGCGCGTCTCAATCGCGATCACCGGCCGACATCCCACGGCGGTATGACTGGCTGGGAAGGCTTCAAGGCGATCGTCAATGACCCACACTCGTGGATGCTCGTCGTTGTTTACACTAGTTGTGAGTACTGCTTCATTCTCGGACGCACGCATCCCGCTAAGTACCGCATTTAGTCAACATGGGCGTCGCGACCATCTCCTACTTCCTCCCCACAGTAGGTGTTCAGTCGAAATCGCTTCGCGTCGAACACGTCTAACGCATGCTACAGCTCATCAAGGAACTCGGCTTCGACTCCCTGTCTTCTCAGGGCCTCACAGTCGCGCCCTATGCCGTTGGCTGGTTCATGGTCGTCTTCCAAGCCATGCACTCCGACCGCACGCGCGACCGCGGTTACCACATCATGCTCTCCACAGGGCTCGCGACGATTGGGTACATCATCCTCGCCGCGCTCGCTACCAAGGGCAACGCGAGCAACTACATCGGCGGACGCTACTTTGCCCTATTCCTCGTCGTCGGCGGCCTCTTCAGCTTGTTCCCGCTCGTGATGAGCTGGGCGGCGAACATCTTCTCGCCGACGAGCAAGCGCGGCGTGGGCACCGCGTTCATCGTGTCGATCTCGAACACTGTTTCAATGTACGTGCCGCCCACCACTGGCGCTACTTTCACCGTCGCCCACCCGCGTGCTGACGCGCTCTCGGTCTTCTGCAGCGCAGCGCCGCAGATCTACTTCGACTCGAAGGAAAACTTCCAGAAGGGACACGCGATCGCGGCCGGGTGCGTCCACTCGTCTCTTTTACGCGCTCAGGTCGCGCGTGCCTTCGTGCTGTGTTGCTGACACAAACGCCCCCTCCCCTTCCCCTCCCCGGAACCACAGATGCGTCTTCTTGTCCTTCTGTGCGGCGTTCGCGCTCCGGACGCGCCTCGCGTACATGAACCGCAAGAACGCGGAGAAGGTGCGCGAGATGGGCCTCGAGCGCGAGAAGCCGGCGCAGGGCGCGAAGGAGGAAGTGTGGGACAACGACCCGCGCTACGTGTTCATGACCTGAGGCCTGAGCCCGGGTGTGTGAGCGGTGCGGGCGGGATGTACGAGGTAGATGCGCCAACCCCGAAGGGACGGGCTCTTTTTAGTGACGAAAAGCACGATTGTATTAATGGGTATTATGACCTCCTCCAATGACTATCTTCGTGTCTCTCTCGCGCTGGCCGTTTCACTGCGGAGCGACGGGTTTGGGACAGCGGTGGCGCGCAAACCTGTCGATGGAGGGCGCTGGGCAGACCGTTGACCGGGCGGAGGCTGACACAAGGGAGCGAGCAACCTGAGTCGGGCGGTCGTGGACAGAGGTATTGCGGCGGAGCATCGTTCAAACGTTTAACTTCAGATTACGATGACGAATTCTGAAACTCAGCTAATCCTGGCGGCCAAAGAGTCCAGGAGGTGCGGCGTGAAGAGGTTCTCCATGCCGTCAGATTGTGGAAGAAGTAATGGAAGTTCGATATTGGAAGGTAATTGGATAAGACATCGTGCAAAAACTAGTAGTTGCGATGTTGTCTGAATTGCATATTGATTTGTTCGTGCTTCACGGGACTTCAGGAGCTGCTAGACGTGCACATATGAAGAATGCAAGAAGAAGGATATGATTCTCTGCAAAGGGTCTTACAACAAGGCAAACGGCGATACAGACAGCGATTTCACAGCATCCGACACGGAGAGCAATCCAACATACAATGACCTACTCGTACAAGTTCAAACTCGACGCACCGCGGGTCCGATCTCAGCACACAACCTACATCCGCCCCGAGCGTGAAGGCGCAAAGGAGAAGATCATCGCCTCCTCCAGCCCCTTCACGACCCCCTCCGCCTTCGGCATCGGGTACATCGCCAGCACGCGGTTGACAGCGGCGAGGTCCTCCGCGCGAAGCGCCTCCTTGAGCGGCTCCTCGAAGCCGTCGAAGATCTCCCACTGCGCCTGCAGCTCCGCGCGGAACGCCTCGACGTCCGCCTCCTCCGCGCCGGGACCCGTGAGCTCGATGTGCTCTGGTGGCGGCCCGCGCGGGACGTGGAACGTCGGCTGCGTATCCGGCGTCTCGGCGCACAGCTCGAGCCGCTCGTTGTCGCTCGCGGGGCGGTTGAGGTAGTCGGACGTGCGCTGGGCGAGGAACTGGTACGTGTTCTGCACGTCGCTCTGCAGGAGGTTGAGCGCCGCGCGGTCGCCCGCGATCAGCCTGGGCGGGGAAGTCAGCGGCGCGACGGAGAGCGGAGAGCGGATGGGACGCGCACTTGCGGAAGAACACCGAAGGCCCGTCCTTCCCGAGCGACTCGCAGAAGCGCAGGAGAATGCTGTGGTGGGTGCACTGGTACGCGATCGCGGTGTCGCCCCGGCACTGCGCCTCGAACGCGGCGGCGAGCAGCGCGTTGGCTGCTCCTGGGACGTAGACGTCCCGGTGAGCCTGGAGGAACTCCCATATCTTGTCAAAGTCGAGCACGGGGAGACGGCAGAACTCTTTGAGCGAGGGTGTGAGCTCGGCGGTGAACGGTTTCTGGTCGGGCTTGTCGGTGACTTCCGTGAGCATTGCAGTTGGGAGTGGTGTAGGGCTTCCGGCGTGGAGAGTCTCGAATTGGCTTGCGGGAGTTTTCGGGGCTTTCTTGGTTGCTCTGGAGCTCCTGAGGGGAGGAGGGTCGGGGATGGGAGGCATGTACTGGACGAGAGTTAGACCATGCATTCAGAGCAGCGTCGCAACACCTTGGAAGCTGACAAATCGGGACAATAAGGAGGCCTCGGAGGACAACAAGCCTTAGGAAGTGGGACGTCTATAAGGGTATTGGCAGACTAAATGCGCACAAGGTGGGGATGCAGATGCGTGACGACACACAAAAGGCACCGACCGACCGATGTGCAACACGAAAGGGAGAAAGATGACGCATACAGTGGCCAAGGCTGCTCACCCGCGACTCGTATCCATCGTGGATTTGTTCAGAGGTAATCTTCTTCCTCCGCCTCGCCTCTTCCTGGTCCACCTCTTTCTTCAGCTCCGCCATCTCCTTGTTGGACTTGACAAGTTGCGCCCTCAGTCCGGCGACGACGACCTCCCGAAGGTCGCAGCCACTCTTCTCCGCGTGCTTCTTCTTGGCCACCTCCAAAACTTCCTGCACAATGGAAGAGAGCGGTTCGTCGTCTTTTCCTGACACGGTGGAGGCGTCTCCTGTGGCGGGCTTGTGTGCAATAGCGAAGAATGACTCAAACCCACGGGTTTGAACATCAGTGGCCATCCGCTCCAAACGTTCGCCGAGTACTGCATGGCGGGCGATGGCGGCCTTGTTCTCGGCGAGCTTCTCCTTGCGCTCCTTGCGCTCCTTGTGGATCCGGTCTCGCTTCCATCTGCATACACAGAGTTGTCAGATTGGCGCAGGGTGGGAAGTGAACAAAAACCCCTACTCTATGAGGGACCGTTTGTCGATGTTCGGGTGGCCTTCAATGTCCGAATCGTCCGAGAGCTACACGAAACGGGTTAGGACTGCGAAGGTGAGGAGGATGGGAGCAAGTGTGGGCAGACCTCGAGTGAGTCCCATTTGGAGTAGTTGATGGGAGGCATGGTGCAGGGCAGGTGAGGGGGGACTAGCGAGCTGCACGTGACGAACGCGGCTTATATGTCGGACGGGTACTAGGGTTCGAGGCTGCGTCCTCCTTCTCGCCTTCCATTCCACACGGCCCCATCGATGCATATGCCTCGAGGGCGGCCTTTTGAGGATACTGGAGAACCCAAAGGCCACAGGAACGCTGTTATTCATCGATGGTCCCACGGAGCGCACACAAAGCTGGCAGATCCCAGAAGTCACCGGAGACGCGGAGCAGCACACGGTCGACAGGTTCGGTGTGGGGCGTGTGGGCTGGCTGAGGATAACGCTAGGCGGGTTCCAAAAAAGTTCAGCAGTGATTCAACATGGCACATTCGGGCGGAGACTAAATTTGGTAGTCGAGATCAGCCGTAAACAAGCGGCGACGTTGAGTGAGGAGATGGGCGCGCGTGAGCAGACCCATTACTGATCTCGGCATCTCCTGTTTCAGTCTCCGCTTATACAGGCTATGCTTTTTCGAAACCCGCCTAGCATTATGGATTCAGCGCTCAACTGTCATCGTTCTTTCTCCAAATCGTCTCACTGCAATGCATGCTCGCTCCCCCGCTCATCAGCCGATTGTGACCACAGTTCTCAGCCGGCCGCTTTCTCTTCCACCAGCATACTCTCGCAATACAGTTTTTACTCTACGTAAGATCAATCCCATTTATGACCGACTGACTTCGTCCCCGGTCTTATCGTCATGCACTATCTTCGGATCCCCAGCAAGGTTATAGAGCCGGTAATCTCGGACGAGCTCGACGCCTGCAGGGGGACATGCATCCACTCCTCGTCTAGGCGCGCGTCTACACCATCTGCCCACCTCTGGCGTAAAGGCTCGAGATCGGCTCTCGCGGCCCGCTAACATACTCGAGCACACCCCTGAAATCCGTCCGCAAGCCCTTCTATTTCAGAGCAACATTTCCAACGAGAGCACCATCGCCTGCCCAGTCGAGAGCGATGCGTCGGTGGATTTCGATGCTGCGCTCGCGCTTGCAAAGTCCGAGCTTCGGCACAGGCACTTGAGCGTAGAACATGCCTGCGCATCTATAGAACTGATACGGGTGATACCCTTTGGCGAGATTCTCTCTTCTCCCGCCTTTCCGGAGATACATATCGGCGACATGCCTGGCGAACAGGGTGCAAGCAGTGCAAGGCGGATAAAAAGACATCATTTCAAAAACGGCACGCGCTCGCGCGCCGAATCAGTCCGGAGAGCGCGGCGTGGGCACGGCCGAGCCGCAGGGGTCGGACAAACGCAAAGTGATGGACGCCATCGTTCTCTCCACCACCACCTTGAGAGCAAGGTATGTCCGGTAACAGCTCACTTTCCCACCAAGCTCTGGGATCGGAGCTGAAGGAGGCAACCGCCTCCTCAGAAGCACACGCGGCCGTGCCGTCTCTCGAAGACGTCCCGGATGGTGGTTGGAGGGCGTGGCTAGTCGTGCTGGGGTCGTCGCTGTCGCTGTTCGCATCGGCGGGATTGGTGAACGCATACGTGAGCGGCCCTGGAATCTCTCTGACCGCGTCTTACTAACCAAGTCACAGGGCACATTCCAGGCATACTACGAGACAGATTTGCTGCCTTCGTCATCGCCGTCCACGATCTCTTTCATAGGGTCCATCCAGATATTTCTTCTCTATTTCCTCGGGACGTTTGCAGGCAGGGCATTCGATGCCTATGGAACCAAGGCAAGGAGTCGCCCTTGCCCGGCGTGTCTAAATGACAACGCTGACATCATCTTCTCAGTACCTCATCCCCGCTGGGACCATCATCTCGGTGTTCTCACTGATGATGCTCTCCCTGTGCCAAAAAGACCAGCTCTACCAGGTCTTCCTCTCCCATGGAGTTCTTTTCGGGATCGGCATCTCTCTGCTGTCCGTTTTCATCTCCGCGCCATCCTGGAAACATCCTCATCCTCCGATGCACACAGGTTCAGCCCTGCGCTCGCCGTAATTGGCCACTGGTTCCGCCGCCGACGCGCGCTCGCGATTGGCCTCACCACCGGCGGGAGCGCGACCGGGGGTGTGGTCGTGCCCATCCTCATGGAACGCCTTATTCCTACCCTGGGCTTCCCCTGGGCCGTTCGCGTCGTCGCATTCCTATTGCTCGGCCTGCTCGCTATCTCATGCGTCACCATCAAGACGCGGCTTCCGCTCTCCGGACGCATGTCGTTCCGGACCGCGATCGACCTGGGCGGATTCCGCGATCCGCGCTACGCGCTCGCGAACATCGCCGCGTTTTTGTGAGTGTAGTAGCTGTGAGGTCCTGTTCAGCAGCCCGAAAGCGCTCTCAGGCAGTGCTATTATCTGCCATAAATATGGTGACATCGCCGTCGCGTTCCACCCACAAGCGCCCGGGGCGGTGGCCACCACTGAGCGAGGGTGGGACGGGCGAAATAGCGCTGTCGGGTTGCCGAACAGAATCTGGGGATTGTGCGAGGTTCTCGCTGACGTTCTTTGATCCCGCTGCAGGCTTTTCTATGCGTTCTTCGTCCCGTACTTCTACATCCAGATCTATGCCGACTTCCGTGAGGTTGCGCCCCACATCGCGCACTACCTCCTTGCCGTCATGAACGCGATGAACATCGTCTCGCGGATTCTCCCAGGACTTATCGCGGACAGGCTCGGAACGTACGTGAAATTGCCTGTATTATCGACGGGCTCTCGATGTTGATACCTCTTTTGCAGTCTGCCGGTCTTCGTACCAGCCGCAACGATCTGCAGCGTGCTCACCCTCGGACTGTGGCTGCCCTCGCGCAGCGCCGGCTCCGTCATCGCGTTCGCGGCCCTTTACGGCCTGTTTTCAGGTTCGATCTCCTCCTGCATCGTCACATGCACAGTCACTGAACCCCCAACGTCCCACCCCAGGCGCCTTCGTCTCGCTCCTGCCGACCTACATCGCCGCGATCTCCCCTCGCGAGAAGTTCGGCGCACGGCTCGGTGAGTGCTTGCTCAGGTCTGCTGCCGCCCGCGCGTACGACGAAACGCTCACCTCCGCGCAGGCGCGACGTACATCGGCGTCGCGATCGCGTCTCTGGCGGGAACGCCGACCGCGGGCGCGCTGCTCACGACCACGGACCAGTCTCACTTCAACAACCTGATCGTCTTCACTGGGGTCCTCCTCGTCGCGGGCACGGTAGTCATGGCTGGGGCGGGACTCGTCGGCTCCCCGCGGGTGCAGCTGTTGGGGAGGAAACGAGAAGACGCGGGCGTAGAGGAGTGAAAGTGTGGTATGCCCGGAGCGGGCGGGCGGCGCCCGGGCTGTACGAATCGTCCAGACTGTTATGACATGAGAACTACATAGACTTAGACGGACTTCGCGCTCCTCCCTTTCATGCACCAACACGACGGGCAATGCAGGATGTCTGCTAGGAGGAAATGCGGCGGAAATGCGGTAGAAGCATGCCTTTCGTCCGAGTGGACGTCCTGAATGTAATTAGCATTACGCGTGTAGTTAACGAGCTCTGGCACGAAATCATCATCATCATCATCATCGTTATCATCACGTCCGGGTGGACGTCTATATTTCTGATAGGGCTATTATTTAACTATTTGTGTGTGCGTATTTCGTGTCGGTCGAAAGTTAAACTGTCCGCACGTCCTGGTGCCCCGTGATGCACGGCGCGCGCGCACGTCTCCACCTTATGTAACTCACGACTCGCGCGTCGGGCCCGGTCCACACGACACACGACACACGAATGGGATGCGTGCGCGTCATGCATTGAGCATGTCTCGCACAGCGCACGCGCGTCCCCGCTTCACGCAGCTCACGACTCGCGCGATCTCGGTCTGCACGACATCGCGTAAAAGACAAAGGCGGGCGGACAGTTTACCTTTCTACCGGGACGAAATGTGGCTGACTGTTAAACAATCGACCTATCAGAAATATAGGCGCCCAGCTGGACGAAAGGCATGCTTTCTACCAATTTTCGTTCGCATTTCCGCCAGCCAGGTATTCTGCGCCGCCCGTCGTGCAATAAACGAGTGCAAACAAACGAGCTGCATGTACACACGTTGTGAGCGCATTGAAAGGTAGACGTTGAGACGCATTGCGGGACGAGGGGGGCGCATTGGGAGCGCATCGCGCAACTCATCCCACTAATTCCTCACTCGCCCTCATCGCTGGGGAGTTCATACCCGGCCCCTTACCGTACCTTGGCCGCTCCTGTCCAGCGCAAGCGTGCCCCTGCAACACATAAGCACCGCGGACCCACGGAAGCCACGACACGCGTGGCGGCGCGAGAAAGCGACGAGACAAACAACTGGAATCGTTCGTAGCCACTTAGATCTAAACCTTATTCACTTCAACACCCGACTCACGCCTCCGCCCCGCCAGCCTCGAACTCCTTCAGCGCCTCCGCCGCGCATCCCCTGATGACCTCAAACGCCCCCTCGATGTGCGCGACCTCGGTCCGCTCGGCGCCGATCGCGAAGCGCAGCACGGTCCGCCCCGCGAGCGTCGACTGGGTGAGGAACACCCGCCCGTTCGCGGCGGCGACGCGCGCGGCGAACGCGCGGTTCAGCGCGTCCGCGGCCTCCGCGGACGCCCCCGCGGGGTCTTTGAGGCGGATGACGGACAGCGCGAGGACGGGCGCGGCGGCGAACTCGAACTCGGGCGCGGCGCGGACGAGCGCGACGAAGTGGTCGTTGAGGGCGACGCCCTGTCGCACGCGGGGTGAGCGCGGGGAAGGAGGAGTGAGAAGAAGAGGCGCGCGCGCGCACCTTGCGGATGTGCGCGCGGAAACCGGCGACGCCGTAGCTGCGGAGGACGAACCAGACTTTGAGCGAGCGGAACCGCCGGCCGAGGCCGAGGTGCCAGTTGCGGTAGTCGACCGCGGAGCCTGGTAGGGAGCGCGCGCGCGCGTCAGCTCTGGAGCGTGGTGGCGGTTGGAGAGCGAGCGGGCGACTGACCGGCGTCGTACTGCTTCGTGCGCAAGAACGCGGGGGTGACGTCGAGCGCGTCGATCAAATCGCGGCGTTGGCGGACCCAGAGCGCGGTTGCGTCAAAGTTGACGAGGCCCCACTGCGCGCGCACACTGTCAGCGAGGGCGGGCGGAACAGCGCGCGTAGCGGACCTTGTGGAAGTTGGTGCAGAACGAGTTTGCGTACTCGTTGATGGCCGCGAGTTGGCCATGCTCGCGGTACTCGGGGCACACGAAGGATATGCCGGCCCACGCGGCGTCGACGTGCAGCCAGATGGAGGGGTAGTCTTTCACTGGACGCGGTCGGCACGATCAGCAACCACGGCGCATGGCGAACCGCAGGTGTACTCACGGACTTGCCCGATCTCGTCGACGTGGTCCACCGCGCCCGTGTTCGTGGTCCCGACGGTCCCGACTACAAGATTCAGCAGGATAAATAAGAGGTCTCGGAGATGCACTCACCAACCAGGAACGGACGCTTTCCCCGGGCGATGTCCTCCTCCACCGCCTCCCGCACCATCGCACCCCGCAGCGCGAACCCGTCCTCCGCACGAACCTGCAGGTCGCGCACCTCGAGGCCGAGGACGAGCCCCGCCTTCGTGCCGAGCGAGTGCGTCTGCGTCGTGGTGTAGAGCACGAGCTCTTCCATGCGCGCGTTCGGGTTCTCGCGCATGTATCGCGCGCGCGCGGCGACGGCGGCGACGATGAACGCCTCGGAGGCCGAGTTCTGGATCGCGCCGCCGCCGGTGCCCGAGGCGCAGAGGAAGTGGGGGCTGAGCCCGAGGAGTCGCGCGGTCCAGTCCATGACGACCTGCTCTAGCTCGGTGCAGGCGGGGCTGGCGAGCCACTGGTGTACGGGCGAACGAGATGAGCGAGGACTATCGCGGAAAGGAGTGCGAGTAGCGTACGCTGAAGCCGGGGTTCGAGACGCTGGAGGAGTAGAGATCGCCCAGGACACTCTCGAAGGTGTTCGCGGTCGGGAAGAAGGCGAAGAAGTTTGGGTGCTGCCAGTTCGTTATTCCTGTTTATCGTGCGCCATGTTCAACACCAAAACCACAGACAATCCGGAGAGCATACCGGGCAGGATGAGCTTCTGGAAGTCGTCCGCGATGGCCGAAAAGTCCTCGCCCTCCTCAGGTGCATTTTCTGCAGCACGCGCCCAGTCAGGCGAAGCCAAGACTACAGCCAGTATGGGAACAGACCGGGAAGTGCGTCTATCAAGAATCCGGGATCAACTTGGGCAACGACAGGTCTGCTGTGAAGCGACTCGAAGTAGTCGCAAATGCGATCGATCGCCTGGTATCCAGCCTTGCGAAACCTGAATCGGCGCAGATTGTCAGTTCCTGGGACTGCAATATAAAATCACAAATGCTCACGCCTCGATATCCATTCTAAGTTCGTGGGGGTTTTCGACCTGAAGGGTATCAGTGGAGGAGGAGGAGGAGGAGGAGGAGGAGGAGGCGGTGGTCAGCGATCGATCACGACGCTTTTATCTACAGTGGGCGGGACGTGGTGTTGCAAATGACTCAAAGGAGATATGAAACCATGCGTCCACGCCACCTCCGCGGCTCGGCCAAAGACTTAGAGCAGGAGAGATTGGGCTGTTCAAGTTTCGCTTCCGAGGTTCCGACGTGTCTTCCGGTACAGATTTTTAGTCTCTGAATTTCTAACGAGAGACACGAACAAGGCCCGAGCGTATATGGACTGGAACCCACCGGAAGAACTTGCATATGTACAGCCGTTTGCATCTGAGCCCGGAATCGCGCGTTTCAGGCTTTGTTTATTTGGTTCCTCGCGACTTGGTCCCGAAAAGGCAACCTAGAAGCGCCTGTCTATGTCCTGCGCCGGCGTGCTTGCGCATTGCTCTGATCCCTTTGCGTCCCTGTGTCTCTTTTCTTGAAACCTGTAGCAGACAAAGAGATCTCCAGAGGGACATGATAGGTGACACGGTCCGTCCTGCGCCCCTGCGCCAGTGCAGCAGCCTTTTCTTCTCCCCCTCGATTCCGACATCCGCTGCTCGGTGCCTCGACCTCTCGCCGCTCGCGTTCGTCGCCGTAGGTGCTTCCACGGGCTCTTGATGACTCGATCCAATCGAAAACGTTCCGCATCTGCCCCGCCCCGACGTCCTATCGGCTGGAAAGCGATGCTTATGTCGTGGAGCTTTCACCACACTCTCTTCTAATCTTCGTCGTCTTCTATTCGCCTCGCGGTCATTCCGCGGGGAAAGGCTCAGGAACGTACTTGAGCACCATCTGGTATTCGTATTAGCGGGGTGGTACGATGTATGTGTCTCCTAGAGTTTGAAAGAACACGTACCGCCATCTGTGCATCGAACCGGTCAAGCGCGGCCAAGGGTGTTGGGCGGCAAGCCACGAAATGCGGGAAGCGAAGTCGGAGCTGGCGAGCTTGGGGAGAAGGGGCTCGGCTTGAGGTAACAGGGGAATGGAGTTTTGGGCGTCGGACAAGGCTCACCTGCTCAGTCTATGGACGCTGTCGCCAATAACCTCACACTGCCGCAGTCCGCGGGAGAAGCTTGGTGGCGCGAGCGTCCGTGAGTCTGGTTTGTCCGCTGGAGGCCGCACCTCCCTCTTCTAGCAGGCTGGATGGTGCTACTTGAGAATATCGACGCACTTGCCCCGCGCGATGGGGGTGAATCGTGGGGACTGAGGGATGAACATATCCTGCCAGCAGGCACTGAACATCATCGGAGTGGTTGAGACGACGAGCGGAGTAGATGGCGAAGGAGAAGGGGGGAGACAGGAGTCGGTGCCAGTGCGCCGATTCGGAGCTGCCCAATGACGCGTTAGTCACGTGCTGGGGACCGGAGCTCGAAGTTCGACCCGTGGATGCGTTCACAATTAATTTCACTTTATCCCTCCGCTCGCCAGTGGTGTTGTAAGTCCAAGCCATACGCTGCCACCGCTGATGATGGATACAGAGATGATCAATTATGACACCCGAGAAACGTGGCGGTCCAAAAATGAGTGCGACGAGTCACGACTAGCAATCTTGAATCGGCATTCCGTCGGGTGTTCAAACCGTGAGATGTGAGTAGGAAGTGCTAGTATCAGAGAGAATCCCCGAGAATCGGATGTTCGGTGGCGAGGAAACCAGCTTCGCTCTATGACGTAAGGGAGTGGATTAATAGCGAAGAAACTTGGAAGAAACTCGCCTGAATAAAACTTGTTCAACACTTAGGTGTTCGCGCCACAGCTGCAGCAAGCGCGAGCACATGCACGCCCACCTGCGCACCTCTTCGCGCCTGTGGAAAGATCCCCATCGGAAAGAGTGATTCGCGTTTGCGGTAGGACCAGTCAAGATAAGTACATCGCACGTCATACGAAACACACACACCACAGCTAACGGAAGGACAGACCCGCAATAGAGAGTGAACCAGGCGTAAGTATGCCTCGTCGGTCCTCTCCTTCGTTAGCGAAGGCGTCATTGCGAGTTTCGGTCCTAGGGAACAAGAAGAGTAATTGTCGAGATACTCTCGCGGCCTGGACTTTCTTTCGACGGACTCTCCTTGTTGCGGCCAGGTGTGGGTTCGTGGGCGGATAGAATTGAATACGGCCGGTCTTCTAGCCTCATGTTTGGACGACGGCCCAGAACATGCTTACTGGTGCAGCTCTGCGAGGCCCCAAAAATATCAGGAGGCCTCCCCGAGAAAAAACCCATCCATATTCGTCGTCTTCCGGAGAGCGTAAGGATAGCATAGCCCTGTTTCAAATTGGAGAGGAAGACTTGCGCGAGAATGGTCAACAACGGTTCTGCGTGGTCGTGTCTGGCAAAAAGCAACGAGCAGTGCGACTTGTCGGGCGCCGGACCCGACTCGAACAAGTGACCCTGTACAGGCGTCTGCGTCGCCATCACGTGGTCCAACCGGCGAGCTACGCTTCGAGACTTAGAATCGCGCTCGTCCACCGCCGTGCACTCGATCCCGAACATTGGTAGCCCGTCGCGATGAAGACTCTGTCCTCGCCTGTTATGCCGACTGAGATTACTGAGCAGGTGATCGATCTAGTCCACGCTAGGGACGACTTCCACACCCTCCGCACCTGCGCCCTCATTTGCAGCGCCTGGCTTCCAAGGTCCCGCTTCCACCTCTGGCGCAAACTCACCATAGCCAGTCCCGCTCAGCTCCACTCCCTCCAAAAAGCCCTCGAAAACACCTCCGAACTCCGCCCTCTGGTTCGCATCGTCCGGCTCGATAGTCCCCATGGATCCTCGTGGTCTCGTTCTCCAACCCCTGTGGACAAAGCAGAAGAGGAGTTCATATCTGACGCTCTGCTCATCCTCCCACCTTACCTCCGGTACATCGACCACTGGGATTTTACCTGCACCAACCATTGTTACGCCTTGTTTCCCTTGTCGATGCTCAACAGCCTGTCCCAGTACAGCACCGTCACCAAGCTCTCCCTCAAGCGATTTAGCTTCCCCACGTATGCGCACTTGGAGCGACTGCTCCGAGGAATTCCTACTCTCCAAGAGCTTAGCCTATCTGGCGTGTGGATCCCCGAAGACGAAGACGAAGACGAAGATCCGACGGAAGACGACTCGACGTTACCCCCGTCTCCACAACTTGATCCTGTGCGCCTGCACAAGCTCGTCGTGGTAAGGGCGTTTTGATACCCGGCGAGTCAAAGTCATTGACAGACTTTCCATAGGGTTCAGGGATTTATATATATGCCCCTTTCTACAAGGAGTTGCTTCGCACCAGCGCAGCTACATTGGTGGACGTTACTCTCAGCTGTCGTCTATTGTTCGTGTCTTCCAAGATAGGTAAGTAAACTTCAGAGTTTGGAGAACTGAGACTGACTAGATTTTCCCGTGGACAGCTCCGGATCTGATAGCTCTTCCTGCTCTCGCTCATCTCTCCATCACGGTGAATATGGGAGACAACGACATATATACCGGCCGTTTCTTTCGCCAGTTCCAGAATTACAAAACCGGGTTCTCACAGTCGTTACAATCACTCAATATCGTGATTCATGGGAGACATCTCACCTGGTTTCAAGGCGAAGTCAATGAAGAACAGAAAAAAGCCATTTCCACACTCACACGCCTGGTGCAAGAGCACCCCACCCTCAGTAAGAACGGAATCACCTGCGTCGTTCAAAATTCGTTCAAGAACCACACTGAGAGGTGGTCGACAATATTGGAGCAAACTTTCGCGGCGCTCCATCTCCGAGGTCTGTTGCGAGTAGAACACCGTGCTCGTACGTTTAATTCTTGCTTTACTCTTCGTCTTCGTGGACTTATACCTACATTTCGCAGCATGGTACATTGCGGAAGCGTATGGGCACTCAACGGATGTTCATGAAATGGCGTTTTCTCGCGACGGAAGATGGGCAGTTAGCTGGAGTGGTTCTTCCAGTAACCACCCCAGGTTGCTTCAAGAGGTATTGATCTGGGACGTCTTCACTGGCGAACCAGTGCTGGAGCAGTATTGTCATGGGATGTTCAGTCCTATGGGACGTGTCTCCCCGTGTGCCAAGTTCTCTCCTTCGGACACCCTCCTCGCGTTCTACACCCACGACATCCTCACAACCTTCACTTTACCCTCTGCCGACGACTGCGCAACCCCGGGCGCCGCACCTCGGAAACTGGGATCCGCACAGTTGAAAACTTCCGCAGGGAGCGCACTCGATATCGCTTGGATCCCAGAGAGCACGCAAATCGCCGTCGCTCACAAATCGGGAGAGGTGCACGTCTGGGATGCCGTGACCCTAACCCTCATCCGCTCCATGCCTTCCCCGCTCCCCAGCAGAGACGACCACAAAATCTACGAAGCGAACCTCTCCGTCTCCCCAGACGGCCAACGCGCTCTCCACCGCTCGCGCTGCGGCGGCGCTATCACCGATTACCTCTACCTCTGGGACTTGACCACCGGCACAGCTCGGCCACTCTTCACCAACCTCATCGGCGGTCCCGACAGCAGCCCACCCTACGCCTTCTCACTACGGCCTTCGAAAAACCCCGGCGAGGTCGACGTCCTCGGGTTCCCACCAGCCCACGGCGGCAGGCTCTTCATCGACTCCACGGCCCGGGGCAACTACGCCGTTGCGTCGCTGGCGCTCGACGGGCGCCGCGTCGTCCACCTGTCTCCCGACGGCCGCCACGCGCTGTCCACCGACTTCCCCACGCGCGACGGCGACGACGGCGATGGCAAGACGTGCCAACAGGGTGTACCGCGTCGTGGACACCGTCACTGGC